>NC_057813.1:436326182-436358698 GCF_018294505.1 Triticum aestivum | reverse complement strand
ATGACTAGAGCGCTTGATGTATCGGTGTGTGTGGGGTGGGGGGGGAGGGGGTGGGGGAGGGGTAGGCAGAGGCCTAACTATAGAGGTAGAACAACTCGTATATGTGTTGAGAAGGAGAGACCCAGCTATGTCTTGAGGGAGATCGGTCGACATCCATACATAACTGAAGGATGGGAAATATGATGGGACAGAGAGAGAGAGGAGAGAGAGAGAGGGAGGGAGAGGGGTAGAGTGCTGGATGGGTGATGGAGTTGCTTCTCGAAGATGGTGGGAGAGGCCTACTAGACAAACTGAGGGTGGAACTGCAATGTTATCAATAAGAGTGGGGATGTGTTTCCATGTGTGCCTGTGCGTGATAGATCTGTCGGGACGCATCCATGGATGATGAAGGGGAACCATGTGTTTGGTAAGCAAACCTAACTAGATCGGTAGATCAATTGTTGTTTGTCGGAGGAAGGGAGAGACACAACTAACCAGGTAGATCGATCGACGCGTGTGTAAAAGCGAGTTATAAGGACCTAGCTAGCTATATGTATGGCGAGAGGTCGGTCGGTGTACGTCCATTTGTTAGAGGCAAATAAGGCTCAGCGAGACGGATAGACAGAGAGAATGCAGCTAGGAGGTGGTGCAAGAGGCCCAGCTACTAGCTAGATAGGGGGAGGAGTGTGCGGTGTGAGATCGATGAAAAGAGGGGTGAGAGTTTACACATGTGTGTGACCGTATGAGAGACACGAGGCAAGGACACATAAAGGAGGAGATTGAAGGTGTGTGTGTATGTTGTAGGCAGGCATCGCTGGAGAGGTTTATCGATTGGTGTGTGTCGGAAAGGAGTTGTGAAGACTCTGGGAGAACGACCTAAAGAAAAAAATGAATGTGCTCGGTGGATAGAATGCCGAGGGAGGGGGAGGGCGAGGAGGGCGTGTGCATGCACGAGAGAAAGTTAGTGGTAGCTACAAAGGTTAGAGGATTGTGTGGGTGTAAGAGACTAACAAAAATCATAATTTGATATGAAAGCGGATTCATATATTTGAATAGGAGATCATAGTGTTTTAAACATTCCATGCATGAATATAGCAGTGATACACGTGCTGTGCACATGTTATACCATAATGTGATAATGCATGGCGTTTGCAACTCACAGCTAAATGCCGAACAATCTAAACCATACTATAAATCAAACAATCTCACATTTTATTTGAATTTGTGATCATGTGTGGCGTTTGCAGCTTACAACTAAATATCGAACAATCTAAACAATACCATATATCGAACATTCTCACATTTTATTTGAATTTATGGTAGTGTGTGGTGTTTGCAGCTCACATCTAAATACTTGTAGGCGTAGGGGGCGGGGCACCATACATAATGTGATAAACACATTATACATATGATACATGGTTTAGATTATGAAGATCAGCTAGAGCTAGAAATGTAATGTGATTTGAAATCAAAATAAAGTGGATTCAAAAAATCGAGTTCGAGTTCATATAGTACACAGAGTTCATATGTAACTTGAGACTAATCATGTGGCGTGTTGTGAAGATAATACACAAACGATGGTTTAACTTGACAATAATGATGATTGTAGATCTTATTAAAACAGAGAAACAAATTCAAATGCTTTGACTTCACAACAATCATTACTATAGATCTTATTCAAATGGAGAAATGAATTCAAATTTAGTTCATATTGAAGTGGTAGTATATACGTTTGGAATGCACTAAAACGTTCATTTGAGTAGTAGGTTGCATGCATTATACACGTAGAGAAATATTTTAATTGAACATAACACGAATTCAAAGTTTTGAATGACATTTGTAGTGCGCATTGATTTGGTACAGTACACGTTAGGCTTGTCCGGAAATTTCAACCCGCGCCTTGTTAGCCCGAAATATTTAAGATATATCTTTGTCTCGTTGT
This sequence comes from Triticum aestivum, assembly GCF_018294505.1. Lineage (NCBI taxonomy): Eukaryota > Viridiplantae > Streptophyta > Magnoliopsida > Poales > Poaceae > Triticum > Triticum aestivum. Next base: position 436,356,777 of record NC_057813.1, on the reverse strand, counting down.
GCTCCGACAACTCCCTCCATCTCAACCCGCACCTTGCTATTCCAAAATTACAACACGCGCGAAAACTCCCACCTCCTGTGAAATCCCGACACGCAAAATGACCGTGGTACCCCTGAACCGAAATAACCGCCTCAAATCGGTGGGGGTACTTTCGTAACTTACCCCACATTTCGAACAAGCGCGTCCCTAAGCCATGGTTCCCCACCGCCATCCCATTCGCCCACCCATTCATACACCGAGGCCGTGAAAACCCGCGACAAAACCCCACACCCTGCTCCGTCCGCCACCCAGCCGGAGCCTCTTCCCCGATGACATCGTCCACACCAACACCTCTACGTCCCTCATCCACCATACCGGATGAGGATCCGTCATCGATCTCGTCGTCCAGCCGGTTCAGCCACCCCGTTCTCCACCTCCAAGGAGCTGCCCCGACGTTCCCCTCGTCTTTCGCGCCACCTCCATTCCCACACCGCCGTCTTCACCTGCACCACCGGAAGAGCATCATCATCACCGTTTCCTCGGATGAAGCTGCGGCCTAATCGGTGCCACCAAAGAGGTTGTACACTAATCGCCGCATTTTCTTCTTGATTCGATCTCACGGTGCTGCCGGCGCTTGGTCCCGAGCCGACACGGCGCGACTCCATCCACGGCGGCGTCGCCGGCCACTTCCTCCATGGCGTCGCTCCCTCGGCAGTGGCGTCCACATTAGTAGGAGTTGCTGCTGCTTTAGCTCTCGCTCGTGCTGCTGCTCTACTCTTGCTCTCGATCCCCTGCCTGGTCTGCTCTTGCTATTGCTCTTGCTCGCGCTGCTGCTCTCGCTCTTGCTCTTGCTTGCGATGCTGCTCCGATTTAGCTACACTTCAGTCGACTGAATCGACTTTTGGGTCAGTCGATTTTCAGGGGGTGGGGGGTGGCTCGCCGGGGTGAAGGAAGAACCAGCCGTAGCAGGGAGGGGGGATTGCCGGAGAGGTACCCCACTATCTATCTTAGGGTTCAGGATGGGGGCGGTGGTCGCCGGCGGTGGCGGGGTGTTGGTGGGGTGGTGACTTGGGGATCGCCGGAGAAAAAGCTCGGCACGGGGGGCCTAGAGGGATGGCCGGGGCAGCGGCGGACCGGTGGTGGGGAGTGTTTTCGGGGCGGGCAAGGCGGCGCACCGCCGGCCGCGGGCGGCGGGGGGCTGCTGTTTGGCCGATGGTGGCTGGCGGCTCAGGGGGGTGGAGGTTGAAGATGAACCGCAGGCCCTTGATTTCGTATCCAACGGCTGCAAAATCGACTGACCAGAGATGAAAAAGTCAGTCGACCGACGTGTAGCCTCACCTTGATAGTGCGTTCAGTTTTGACAACAAAATTCAGTTTCGACAACAAAATTCAGTTTCAACAGTTAAGTTCAGTTTCGACAGTTAAGTTCAGTTTCGACAGTTAAATTCTGTTTTGACAGTTAAGCTCAGAGATGAAAGGCTGATGTATTTTACATCTAGCACTTTGTGGTTATGTATTTTACGTCATGTATTGGAGATGCTATTAGAATTCCACTCAGGTTAACATTGTTCGTTGTCTCTCTTGTCCTGCTTCAGCCTCGGCGTCGTACAACTCACCGGAGCTGCTCCAACGATGAAACCCTCCATCACAGCAGAGCAGTACCTCGGGCTCCATCTCCAGACGCCTAAGATCTTCTTCCCCTCCTCCGACAGCAAAGTCAGTCGGAGCATCCTCACCGGCCAACCCAATCATGCTAAGATCGACATGGCTTCGCCAAAGAGGTTGTACACTTGTTGCATCTCTTTTTTACTCTACATGTTATATATATTGTCCACTGAGCACACGGATTTGTTCCTTTAGTGTCTCCTTGAAAGAAAAACATAGGAATTTTAGTTTTCACTTGTCCTCCTTTTCAAATTCCTATTCATGAGGCACAAGACTAAGAGATAGTAGCATAATAGCATTATAACCGTACATTTTCTTGTGGTTTGACTTAATCTCACCAGGCTTCTTTGCATCCTATGATCTTCCAATTGTTGTGAATCAAACACCCAGATTGGCAGAAATCCCGTGTTTTTAAATTGTTTGTTTTGCACGTGCATTCCTATCCTATTCCTTTCTATTTCCTATCCCTGCATTGTTGGAATCCTCCAATTCAAACGAGCCCTTACAGAATTACTTCTCCTACAGATAGTTGTCAAAGAAAACCTTGCGTGGTTTGTCCCGCTCCTGCTGCGCCGTCGTCCACCCCAGCTCAGTTGCTCTAATGACAGAAGGGTCCAGTATAACAGGGATCCAGCCTCCAGACTGTCTTTCGCTGCCTCAGATCTTCTTCCCCGCCGCCGGCAGCCATGAAAACTACATTACCATCATCAACCGAGCAGATGACCTCGAGGACTACACGGGTTAGCAAGAGAGGTCGCACTCTCTCGTGTTTGCTTACGTTATGCATCACTTCATATTACATGCTACTTTATCATCCTGTTCACCGATTAGACTCTGATTCAGCTCCAAACTAATGGTCAAACTTGAGTTTTTAAATGGTTGTGGGGTACATATCGGGGCTGCAATCAATAGTATCTATCTACTATCTGGTTAATCTCCGGTGTCTACTATGAGTTTCATGTTGGGTGGGAAACAAACAGTAAAGAAGCCATTATCTGTATTTTTAACTGAAGCCATTATCTGCCTGCTATTATTGGTTTTGGGTCTATCCACAGGTTGCTACCATCACTCTGGATTTCTGCATGCACTCCTTACATAATCTCACTATGTTTTATTCCAATGCATGACAGTTATTGTAAACAATGAAACTGAACATGTAGAGCAAAAGAGACGAGCCTTGCGTGGCAATAAAATTTCATGTAGACGTCGCTCCATGGTAGGCGCAAAGGCATCCCCCTCCACACATTTTGGATTGTAATCGAGAGGAAGATATCTGTTCTGAGGGGGATTCAGAAGGAGAAGACAACTCCTATTTACCCCCTGAGGTCTTCGCTCTAACTTGGCATGCCGATGTTGGTTATATCATGCATATGGTGTCTTGCATTGCTTACTTTATACATCAAATATGTCATCTGCTTAGTTTAGACATCCTTTGTGCGAATGCCATCTATTTAGTTTATTCATCGTCTATGTGAATTATGCAACGCCATCTTGTTTAGCCAGGCATCATATATGTGAATTTTGCAATGTCATCCTGCTTAGCCAGTCATCTTATATGTAAATTATATCAAGCCATCCTTTTTTTCGTTACATATTACATTTGTCAACAATGTTAGTACATCCAACTGCTCTTCATGTGCATCAGCCATTTGACACGGTGATGGCAAATTCTGGAGTGAAAACAAGGTCTTCAGAGCAGACTATGCTATCTGACGAAGCGCATATCTCGCTGGTTATGGATAGCTCCTCAGAGGAGGATTTAGAGACAGATGACCAGTCCTATTCCCCCCCCCCCGAGGTGTATGCTCTAACTTGGCAGGGTTATGTTGCTCATATCGTGCGTATGGTGTCTCGCATTCTATGTCATTTGATTAGTTTAGACATGCTTTGTATGAATGCCACCTGTTCAGTGTCTAATTACCATATATGTGAATTATGCATTGCCATCTTGTTGCAAGACTTTATATATGTGAATTATAGAATGCTATCTTGTTGCAAAGGCATTATATATGTGAATTATGCAATGCCATGCTATTTAGCCAATCATCATGTATGTGAATTATACCATGTTATCATTTTTTGTATTACATGTTCCATTTGTCGACAACGTTTGTATATTCAACTACTCTTCCCGTGCATCAGCCATTTGAAGCGGTGATGGAACTATCTGGAGTGAAAACAAGGTATTCAGAGCAGACAATGCTACCTGCTGAAGCAGACATCTTGCTGGTTACAGAGAGCTCCTTAGAGGAGGATTCAGAGACTGATGACCAGTCCTATTTCCCCCCTGAGGTCTATGCTCAAACTTGGCAGGGTTATATTACCCATGTCATGCATGTTGTCTTGCATTGCTTAGTTTTTACATCATATATGGATTGCCATCTATTTACTTTCTTAACATATAAATCATATATTTGAATTATATCATGCCATCATGTTTACATAGTACATACACATCATCTATCTGAATTATGGCATGGCAACCCATTTAATAAAGACATCATGTAGTTATATCCATCCTGTTTAGTGTTTACAGTCATCATATTTTGAATTATGGCATTCTATCCGTGAATGTATGTGAATTATGGCATGCCAACCTACTTAATAAACACATTATATAGTTATGTCATGTCATCCTGTTTACACAATCTCATATTTTGAACTATGTCTTTCCATCTTTTTTAGTTAGCCATCATAATGTGAAATTGTGTCGTGCTATCCTGTTTAGTTAGCCATCATATATGTGAAATTGTGTCATGCTATACTGTTTGGTTAGACAACATAAATATGAATTATTTCATGCCCTCTTTTATTCCCCACTATCCATTGCACCTGTCTATCATACATTGTCTATACTTTCAATTACTTTTCTTGTTTATCAGCCATTTGAATTGGAGAGCGTGATGGCAGTATCTAAGGGAGTAACAACACGGTCTTCAAAAAAGATAGTGCTACCAGTTGATGCAGATAGAACCACGGTTGTACTTGCCCAAGGACCAGATCCACCACACATAACCCAGACTCTCACAGATTGTACCCCTACCCAGTTGGACAGAGAACCAGCTACACCCCTTCTAACCCCAATCCCGGCAGATAGTAACCGAGTTCCAGTTGACATAGCACCGTCTCCACCACAGAGCACCCAAACACGAGCAGTTAGTAAGGGAACTGCAGTGCCCAAAGCACGAGGACCACCACTCTGAATCCCAACTCAACGCTTAAAGGAGAAGAAGATTTGTTCTCAGGTCAGGTTTTGTAGCTATGGTTCATACTCCTTTGCTCTTGAATTACTGTATTTACTCATACCAACTATTTTCAAATTTGAAGGATGGAATTGAAACTCCAATGGCGCAACAGGTATGTTTTAAACCTGTTTCTTTAACTGGTTTGCTGTTGTAAACTGCTCTATGTTGATTTCAGTTTAAATTGAATAAACAGTTATGTTCTCATGTCATGCACATTACAAGTGTTGTTATTGCTCTATAGTTTCCGACACTTATATTCTGTTAATTCTGCTTTGTCTTGAACAAATATTATTTGAACTGTGTCTCTATCTTGATTTGGCAACAAAAACTAGAATGATATAGACCATAAAGTGACCATGGTACATAGATATATGTTTATTTCATGCTGTTATCCTCTCCACTTTACTACTGAACTCATTTACCAAAATGAGTTTCATATACAACATGGTAAACATGTGATGTGTCTGCTTGTTTCTCTTTTATAATGCGGACAAAATATTGGAGAACAGTACCGCATTATCCAATGGTAAAGGAAGTAATGCAGATAAGGTTCAAGATAGTGAGACATCCCTGTTGGTCTCCAAGAAAGCTTATAAAAACTATCTTGATGACAGTGAGAGAACCCAAAAGTCCTGTCTTGATGTAGTGTTCGAGTTACTGGCCACTACTGCTGGCACAAGCTCTTCGAACTCGCTGCCTGAATCAGTTCGTTTCTTGAGTCTCAACTTCAAGTTTAAAGACATCGATCAAATGTGCTGCGACAGGAAGCTGAAGGACCGAGGAAGTACCTGCAGAATTTAGATGCATATTTCCTGGTGCAACAGCAAGCGCTGGAGGATTTAAGCGCCAAACAAGAGAAAGTTAATGTGCTTGCTAAGCATCTTGCCAGCATTATGGGTACCCAGGATATTGTTTCTTGAGATCTTCTGAAGTGGTTTCAGTTCTGGATTTGTTTTGCTGCTGCATTTATTTGCACTGGCCGCCTACTTTGACAACCAGTGTATATGATATGCTTCTTTGTTCCCTATATTTGCACTCGTGGCGAACTTTGATGCCTAGTGGATGTAATATGTGTAATAGCCGTGATAGCCTAGCATAAGTTGCTTGCTTATTTATTTCCTTGTTGTCTTATTTATTTGTTTGCTTGTAGTCAGTGCAGTTCTTTTTCCGCGGTTTGCTAGTGGATGCAATAACCTCTTTTTTAAAACTAGGCCACAATAACCATGGGCTAATATTTACTGTAGTGACACTAGGCCTCCTACGGGCCGTAGAAACAATGGGCCTTCTACGGGCCGTAGAAACAGTAGGCCTTCTACGGGCCATAGAAACAATGGGCCTTCTACGGGCCGTAGAAACAATGGGCCTTCTACGGGTCATATCATCAATGGGTCTTATACAGGCCGTATGATCGATTGGCCAAACATGGGCCAATAACAGGCCGCATTATGGCCGTAAACGGGCTAGAGTTGGAATCGTCCGTTCATGGGCCGACCATAACGGGCCAACGTTAATAGGCCGTATTTGATGACACTATGAAAACGGCCCAACGTATTAACGGACCACAAACGGGCCGACTGTAACCACGGGCTGAATTTGGCCCACAAGCAGAAAATGGCAGCAACGGGCCGTAAGTAAACAAATGCTGGGAATGAGCCCAAGAATAAATGGGATCTGAGAAGGCCGAAAGATAACATGGGCTGGAAACGGCCTAACAGAATAACGAGCCGTTAATGGGTATAAAGTGATACACTGTTCATTACGGGCCAGTTTCACCACGGGCCGTTAATGTGTGTAAAGTGATACACTGTTCATTATGGGCCAGTTTCACCACGGGCCATTGGTAGGCCAAGAGTTACATAGGGCCTCATATGGGCCGAAAGACATCATGGGCCATACATGGGCCAGAAGTGAAAACGGGCTGGAATCATATTGGATGGCCCAGATGACGCTACTGGGCCTAATTTGGATAGGGCGTAACGGGCCTTGGGTTAGCGGGCTGTAAATGGGCTATATGCGAACATGCCATTAACAGGCTTTCCATGGGCTGGCCCGCCACCTTTTAACCAAGTCAAACGGACCGGCCTTTTCACAGGAGAATGGGCCTCTGTTAGGCCATGCCGCGTGTCAACGTATCGTAGGCTCCTTTTGTCCAATGAGTGGATGACATCTGTCCCAACGATGAGCTGCACTTGTTTCCTCCAGCCAATGATTATTTTACACGTGGAAAATCCCCATTGGTCGGGGCTGTTAACGGGTTATCGGATCTAAAACACGACCCGATAGCTTAACAACGTTCCATTACGGTGGATGCCACGTGTCGGTCACCCTTGACGAAAGCACTTCTGTGACGCACGATTTATCGTCATGGAAGTAGACACTTCCATGATGATAATTTTGGTAATGTCATGGAACACTTCTACGACAGCACATGTATGACTATCTTGATTCTGTCATAAAGTCGTCATGGATGTACATGCATGACAGAAAACGCGATCTACTATGACAAACACGTATCATCATGGAAGTGTATTTTTTTTGTAGTGCAGGTGGTTCAACGTCCCCAAGGAGAGGCGCGCGTGCTTCCAACACCCAGTACCAAGCTCGTGAGCCGCCACAGGAGGTGGCGGCGCACATGCACCAAGACTATGTTCCACCCCCTCGACGACCTCCAGTGGCCACGACAGGATGCCGTGCGTTCAGTACAGAGCTTCGCAACGTCGTCTGGCCGAGCAAGTTCAAGCTTGACCTGCCTCCACATTACGATGGCACCGCAGACCCCGCCGAATTGCTACAGCTCTACGAGCTGAGCATCGAGGCGGCCAACAGCGATGAGAAGATCATGGCAAACTGGTTTCCAATGGCCCTCAAGGATGGCGCGTGTTATTGGCTCCTGAACCTGACCGAGGGGTCGGTTTCTTCCTGGGAGGAGATGCGCAGCCGCTTCATCGCCAACTTCCAGGGCACTCGCGACCGTCTGCCAGCCGCGGGAGACCTGCGCCACGTCAAGCAGCAGCCTGGGGAGACCTTGCATAAGTACATCCAGCGCTTCAATAACGTCCGCCTCAAGATCCCCAAGGTGTCGGACGAGGCCATCATCTCTGCATTCATCGATGGCGTCCGTGACGTCAAGATGAAGGAGGAGCTCGCCATCCATGAGGACCTCTGCACTGCTTTGGAGATGTTCAACATGGAGAACAAGTGTGTGAGGGCTGAGGAGGGATGCCTCTCCCTCCTCGAGCTCCCTAATGCTGATCCAGAAGACAAGAAGACCAAGACCAAGGACACAAAGCGCAAGGGGCCAGCCGTGCTTGCGGCAGAACCAGAGACCAAGTGCGGTTGCGACCACCCCGAGTCATCCAAGGGCAAGCGGCCGTTCTGCGCCTTCCACAACGTCTACAGTCACAACACCAGCGACTACCAGGAGCTCAGGGCTCTCCGTGATGGGCACCTCGGTCGACGTCCCGAGCGCAACGATCGGGGCTACGGTCATGGAGGTGGCCGAGGCGGAGGTCGCTGGGATGGGCGTGACCGCCATCAGGAGTGGCGCGACCAGCCTCATGAGGACCACTGGCAGGACCAGCCTCGCGAGGGCAACTGGAGGGAGCAGCCTCGTGAGGAATGCCCTTAGGGCAACGTAGCCTTGCCTCCTCTGCCTCCACCACCAAGAAGGAACGAATATCACCATCAGGACGAGGGGGCTGGGGGCTTCCAGGAGCCGCGATCCATGGCCTGCATCTTGGGCGGCTCACAAGCCCCAGCTTCTCATCGTGTCTTCAAGCAGTTTGCGCGCGAGGTCAATGCGGAGCTCGCCAAGCTTGAGGCAACTCGCCCTCTCAAGTGGTCCAAGTGCGCCATCACCTTTGACTCCTCAGACCGGCTCAAGTGCGCAGCCACCGCTGGCGTGCTCCCCATGCTCTGCTCCCCCGTCATCAGCAACGTAACCATCACCAAGACCATCATCATTAGCGGAGCAGGGCTCAATGTCCTCTCTGTTCAGACATTTGACAGACTGCAGGTGCCATACTACCAGCTGCACCCCACCAAGCCATTCTCAGGAGTAACCGATGGATCAACACACCCGATCGGGCAAGTTCGCCTCCCTGTCACCTTCAACGAGCACAACAACCACCGCATCGAGCTGATCAACTTCGACGTCGCCGACATCCGCCTGCCCTACAACACCATCCTTGGGTACCCAGCACTGGCCAAGTTCATGGCGGCCATGCACCACGGCTACAACATCCTTAGGTTGCCAGGAAGCGGCGACATCATCACAGTCGCCTATCAGGAGAAGGATGCGATGTGCTCCCTCGAGCGCACTTTCCAGGCTGCAGCAGTTGAGATCCCAGAAGACGAAGACGGCGCCCTCCCTCCTGAGGTCACCCCCAAGACAAAGAAGCTGCAGCTGGGCCAGGAGTCTCATGAGGAAGCAACACCCGAGGATGCAGCGCGAAGCCTCGCGTCTCCGGACGCGACGCCTTCACCCGTCGCATAGGAAGGCGCGCCCGGCGCCCCTCTCAGGCTGGGCTCGGGGCTCTCCTCTGGAGGGCCTTAGACCTAGACCATGTCGCAAGAGTGGTGATCGGGCACCATGTGGAGGCGCTCTTCAGATCACACTTCCCAGGAGAAGGCAGCAGGCGTGAAGCACTAGGCGTTCAAGAGTTCATCAGCGAGGCAATCGAGGAGATTCAGGAAGGAAGGGTTCTACAAGGCGATCGTCGCCTGCCGTGAGGTGGAGCTCATTGCCCTAGCGAGGGTAAAGAGTTCCGTGTCTGCATCGACATCCCTGGGCTCAACAGGGCCACGTCTCGGCAGCTGCCGTCTCGTGTCGGCCGATGCGAGGGACCGCCTCACAGCTACGTTCGCATGCCTTTCAGCCTGGTGGGCACGGCTGAGGCGTTCTAGCGCTACATGAGGGACGCTCAGGCAGCCCGCGAAGCCAGGCACCAGGCGATCCTGGCGGAGATGGAGGAGCGCTCTCAGGAGCCTTCCGGTCCGTCCGAGCCTCCCGAGGCCCGGCACCGGAGCGGCTCATGAGGAACGGCTTCAGCAGCACACGCTTTTTGGCCGCTTCAACAACTCTTCAACTATGGTACCAGGTGACATCTCCCTAGTTCGTTCAATTTGGGGGTTCCCCTCGGGCTGCATCATCCCCGGGCCATGTGGGTCTGTCCCTACGGCGTGTATCGTTTTGCACTCACCAGGATTATCTAATCATTTTCGTGAATTTATCTATGATTGTCACCTCGTGACCTCCGCCGCATGGCCCTGATGCATCTGACTAACGCCACTTCTGCATAACACACACATCAGCACGTCGCTTATGCTCGGGTCCGTCCCTGCAATGCTAATAAACCCAGGGATCAAGCTCTGGTTCACGGCCCGCTTCGCATACACCACCTCGCAGGGTCCTTGGTGCCTCCATCTTACGTCTGGGGATCTTGGCCTCCTTTGTCGTCTGAGTTGCAGGATCACCCTACAGCGAGCCAAGGATTGGCTCGGACAACCACCGTCCGGCCTCGCGAATCGCTTGCATGTTAAAGGGGGCCTCCTTAGCATCGCGTCTCGCGAGCTCCTACTGGCTCTCTAGCCCTCACCCCCTGGCCTTGACCACGACATCCCGACCTAGCATACCAGCGGCGGCTGAGCTCGCTCGAGGGCCGGGTCCCGAGGACGTAGAGCATCTTGGCAAGCGAGGCAGGAGGGTGGCCAGGATGGGCTGCGGCCGATGGCACCACAGGCGCAACGACAAGCATTGCCTCTCCACCGGGCTTAGACCGCAAAAGATAAGTCTCGACTCGCTACAACGCCTGTTTTGCTCCACATGCCTCGCCCCACAGTTCCACTTGGGCGGTTCAACTCCCCTTTCGATTTTCTATGCAGTTGCTTGCACGCCAAGGGTGACCTCATGAGCATCGTGTCTCATGAGCTCTTACTGGACCTTGGGCCACTCACCTCCTACCCTTGACCACGACATCGCGACCTGTCATACTAGCGATGGCTGAAGCCTGCCTAGGGACTGGGCCCTGCCGGCGTAGAGCGCCATGCTATCTAGGGAAGAGAAGGGGGGGGGGATTCAGCCGGATTGGGATACGCGCGTCCATTACAAAGCCAAAAGGAACAACAATACTACTGAATATATCTCGGTCCTTACAAGCCCCACGGCGGCTGATTTTCATCTCGCGCAGGAGGAACTACTACAGAGCCTGGCGGCAGCCGTAGCAGCACTTCGGCCTCGGCGTGAGCTCGGCGGCACGTAGCTATCGTCGCTCGACTCCAGAGAATCGCTGGGCTCAGGAGAGTCGCTGGATTCCCAGGAGTCATCGCTGTTGCTGCGCGAAGCGCTGAAGGGGGCGGCGACATATCCAGCACCCATCACGACGTCCCTTGAGCTGTCTCCCCCAGGGTAGCACTCCAGTCGTTCGCCCCGCTCGTTGAAGACCTTGAAGAACAAGGTGCCTGTGCCGTCGTACTCGAAGTGGATCACCAGGGCTCCCTCTGCTCGGCAAGCCCGGGCGACCTCGCCCCATCCTCGCATCATGAAGACATCTCCAGACGACACCACCTCAACCTCAGCCCCGGTGGCTAGGCTGCTGCACCCCGCGTGCTGCAGCCACAGCTCCATCGGCCCCCTCGAAGGCAGTTCGCTGGCGAAGAACCGAGGGAGACGGATCCAGGTACCGGGAGGCATCATTGCCCACACCACGAACTCGTGCGAGCTATCCTCAGCATGGGTCCGTGGTGCGGCCGGCAGGGCAATGGAGGCCCTTCCATCCTCGTGAGGCGCTGCTCGACGGCGCACTCCTTCACAATGCGCCCGGGCATACAAAGAGAGGGGGAAGCCATGCGGAGGCCTTGATCGCCAAGGCCTGGCCACATCTCGTCTCGCGCCAGCATCGTCTTGGAGGTGGAGTCACTTGTTCGGCTGGAGAGGGTCCAGCCCCTCCCTCGGAGCCTTCCCCTTCTCTACCGCAAAGAACCTCCTGATCAGCGGCATGGAAGCAAGGAGAAGAGGAGGAGGAGCAAGCAAGGACAAGACAAAAGAGAAATGGGCAGGGGCTCCGCCCCCACTCGCACGTTTATAGCCAAGAGAAGGTAAATCATCGGCCTCCCATGCTTTCTAGTAATGATGATCCTTTCTGCATGCAGCATGCAGTTGTCAAGTCGAGTAGTTGCCGAGGCAGCATGGGGAAACGGAGTCACCCACGTCCAATCAATCACCATGCATCATCAAGGCCGCAGGCGGTTAGGGCCCGCGGCGCTCCGCCCTTGCCCTTTGGCTTCGCCTTGAAGCCAAGTCTGAGCGCGCCTTCAGCCCGAGGGCTACTGCCGGCGTCCTGGACTTGGGGGTATCCAGTCCTGCCTGCCTGCGGCCCACCACGTGGCTCCATCGATGGCTTGGTATGACCCAGCTTCCACACCAACATAGCAAGACCCTCACGAGGGGCCAAGCCTCGCGAGGCGGACGATGCCAAGACCCCCGAAGGAGTCGGCCTCCTCAGGAGGGATCCTGAGGGGCGGAGAGTTCTATGCAGCTACCTCATGAGGCTCAGCTAACGTGAGCCATGACGACCAAGGCCAGGCGGGCGCCAGGCAGGCGCCAGGTGGGCGCAGAGCGCAGGTTTCCTCTTCGGTGCAAGGGAGGCAAGCCACAGGCACGGAGTCCCGAGGAATCAACCAAAGGTTTCCATTCTGGTGCAACGAGACCAAGACGCCAGGACGGCAGGATGGAGGTCATCACCGAGCCCACCGCAGCGTCACGACCAAAGGCTTTTCGCAGGCGAAGACTACTTTTGTCAGGATAGACTGTACTACTTGTCCCCTCTCAAATCCCGCCGTTGTGGAATCCCTTCCCGCTCATATTTGGGAGGAGGACCAAGGCACTATATATATAGGACTTAGCCACCACCATAGAGGGTGATCAATTCCACCCGGAGCATCACACCAGCTCAAGAACACCTCACCTCCTGAGGCTTGTTCATCCTTGTAACTAGTTCATCCATAGCCCCTCAAGGCAATCCACCACACCACACTGGAGTAGGGTATTACACCACAACAGTGGCCCGAACCAGTATAAATCTCTATGTCTTTGTGTCTCTGTGAGCTCTTTGCGCTAGGCTAGGGAGGATAGCGAGTAGGCAGGCTGGGCAGGTTGAGATCTCCGCATGCACCGTAGTGTTCAAACCTCTCACGGGTTGCCGGACCCCGAAATCCGACAACAAGAAAGATCAATATAGTAGGCCAAACTAAACCGATAATTCGAGGAGACTTACAAAGATATCAAATCATGCATATAAGAATTCAGAGAAGAACCAAACAATATTCATAGATAATCTTGATCATAAATCCACAATTCATCGGATCTCGACAGACACACCACAAATGAGTATTACATCAAATAGATCTCCAAGAACATCGAGGAGAACATGGTATTGATAACCAAAGAGAGAGAGAGAAGAAGCCATCTAGCTAATAACTATGGACTCGAAGGTCTGTGGTAAACTACTCACGCTTCATCGGAGAGGGAATGGTGTTGATGTAGAAGCCCTCCGTGATCGAATCCCCCTCCGGTAGGACGCCGGAAAAGGCCCCTAGATGGGATCTCACGGGTACAAAAGTTTGTGGCAGTGGAAAAGTGGTTTCGTGGCTCTCCTGGATGTTTTTAGAGTATAAGAGTATATATAGGCGAAAGAACTAGGTCAGGGGAGCCACGAAGGGGCCATGAGGGTGGCGGGCGGGCCCTCCTGCCTCGTGGCTTCCTCGTTGCGTCTCCGACTTCATCTCCAAGTCTTCTGGTTTGCTTTCGGTCCAAGAAAGATCATCGCGAAGGTTTCATTCCGTTTGGACTCCGTTTGGTAATCCTTTTCAGCATTTCTCCATGCGACCTAGCATCGGACTAGGTCGATCCCAGTTAAACCATTTGCCATTAAGGCCTTGATCTTGGAAAATACGGGCCTATATTTGGCCCATTCAACACTGATCCATTCTGGGAGGGGGTGCCTGTTGCTGAGCCGGCTTGCATGATAACCCGACAGAGGATTCTCCCCCTCTGGAGAAGTATCTTGATAGTAAAACCAAGTTTGATTCTAGTCCTTGGAATGACTGGGCAGTTTGGCAGCTGGGAAAGTGGCTTCTTTCTGCCTTTGAATTGAAGTGCCACCTAACTCTAGGTTGGGCCCGTCTGTGAACTCAGTCTGATGGTTTAAATAGTAAAACTCTCTGAATAATTCTACAGTGGGCTCCTGTTGAAGGTACACCTCGCAGAACACTTGAATGTTGCAGATATTTGAAACAGAATTGAGGCCGATATCTTGAGGATGGAGTTCAAAAAAATGAAACACATCACGGAAATTTTTTGAGCCGGGAGGAGTAAAACCTCGGAGCAGATGATCAGTAAAAACAATCACTTTGCCTTCCTTGGGCTCAGGAGGGTTTTCAGTGCCTAGGACCCTCCAGTGGATGACATCTTTTTTGACTAAGACGCCTGTCTGGATGAACTCGTTTAAAGTTTCCTCGATGACCCGGGAAGCTACCCAGTTGCATGAGGTGATAGTCTTGGTCATTGTTGAGGATGAAGGCCTGAAAAGAAAATATTGCCGGTTTAAGACTCTGCTGTTAAGCCGATCATTGATTCAAAAGTAAGTACTATAAAGAGCCAATGTGTTAAGCCGGAATATAGCACTGAGTTATGCAGATGCTTATATTGGCAGCTTAAAAGGGGACTAATGATATATGGTGGGTTACGGTTTATCAGTTAAGCCGCCCGAACAGTTGTGACACTTCAGATCTACGAGTGAATTTTTGCTAAGTAAACGGACAAACAGATTCCACAAAATGATGCTATGATTTTGGATTTGCAACAGTTCTGAAAATGAAATAAATTCTAGACCTAAAGGGAAGGCAGCGGAAGAACTCGGGTGTTCGGATGGATATTATACACGAAAAAGAATCTACTGTGATTGAAAAAGGGGTGCTAAATTATTACCGCAGGTTTTTAACATTGTGTGCGGACTCAACTGCAGGATCTAAAGAAGAATAGAGAAGAACAAGGAGGAACTTTGACGAACTATGGAAAACCCTAATGTAGATCTGTTATAAAGGAGGAGGAATACTTACTGAGGCTGCTGAGCAGCGGAGGTGTGCCGCAATAATCTGGTCTGATCAGGTCGATGCAGCTGCCAGAGTTGAGGATGATGGATGGAGACGGCAGCAGCAGAGCTCGGGCTTACTAGGATGTTGCGAGGAGGAAGACAAAGACGAGGAGGTAAGGGGGGAAAATGAAAAGGTCCCCTATTCCTATTTATAAAGAGATGGATAAAAGGCATGCATGGGAATCGAGGGAGCTGAAAAACGGTTATGTGGCTGCACGGATGCCTTGATTTTCGGCAGGTCCATTAAAGATGAGGATATACTAAGATGTTTTGGGCTTCGTGCGAGATTAATGCGAGATGGTGTCATGGTAGATTAATACAATTCTATGAGCTGACGTCATGGCGGGTTATAAAATTTCATAAAGATTGATGATGGAGGATTTTTCTAAGTCAAGTACTGGAGATTGACATGAACAAGTTCAAATCAACCTGGGGCCTAATGTTGGGGATATAACTATTAGGTATGACCCGCCCAGGAGGGGCCGGGTCATACCACTGGCGATTCATGATGAGAAGTCCCAAGAAGATGTTGAAGATAGCGGTTCATAGAGCAAGCTTACTGAAGGCCCAAGACCCGGAGGTGACTTGAGGCCCATGGGTATAAACCGCCATATATTTAACTTGTATGTTAAGGTAAGCTTAGTTTGGTCACTGAGCCGTACACGTTGCATATGAGCCGACCGGGACTCTGTAAGCCGCTGGGCATCAACCTATGTATATAAAGGGGTGACCCGGCGGCGGGTTAAAAAAAGAGACAACATATCAAGAACTAGGTCAAGCGTATTCGCTCCCTGGTTATCGAAACCCAAACAATACAACCTAAAGCAGGAGTAGGATTTTACCTCGTTGAGAGGGGCCGAACCTGGGTAGACTCTCTGTGTCCTTTGTCCCATTTAACCCCTTTAAGCTAACCTAGCGGCGATGGCTCCACACCTAAGTCCTATTGCTAGGGCATCTACCGTGTTAAGTCCACGACATGTACCCTACAAGCAATTTCATCTTACGTTCTCCGTGATAGGAACTTTGTAGTGGTTCTTCATGCATGTTGAGGGATTGTTATATGATCCAATTATGTTATCATTGTTGAGAGAACTTGCACTAGTGAAAGTATGAACCCTAGGCCTTGTTTCCAAGCATTGCAATACCATTTTCGCCTACTTTGACTACTAGTTACCTTGCTATTTTTATTTATTCAGGTTATAAAAGTATATTTCTACCATCCATATTACGCTTATATTACCATCTCTTCACCGAACTAGTGCACCTATACAATTTACCATTGTATTGGGTGTGTTGTGGACACAAGAGACTCTCTGTTATTTGGTTGCAAGGTTGTTTGAGAGAGACCATCTTCATCGTATGCCTCCAACAGATTAATAAACCTTAGGTCATTCACTTGAGGGAAATTTGCTACTGTCCTATAAAACTCTGCACTTGGAGGCCCAACATGAGTCTACAAGAAGAAGGTTGTGTAGTAGACATCAAGCTCTTTTTTGGCGCCGTTGCCGGGGAGGTTAGGTATATCTTTAGATCTTGCAATCGAATCTTTTAGTTTCTTGTTTTAACTACAAAAAAATGGAATTGAGATGGGCTCATATGCTTCATCTTTTTAATATCTTTCGTGAAAATAGTGGAAAGAAAAATTGTGCTCAACTGTTAGAAGAAGAAGTTTATAAAATGTTTGGCATGAAATATTTGAATGATGAGCATGATTGCAATGTTGTCAGTATTCCTTGAATATCCATGATGCTAATGATATGCAAAGCCACAAGCTTGGGGATGCTATGTTTGATGAAGATGATATTTTTTGTCCCCCAAGTTTTGATGAGAAAATTATTATAATGATAGCATGCCTCCTATTTATGATGATTATGTTGATGAAAGTGGGTTTGGAAGAGTGTTAACTTTAGTTAATGATCCCACTATTTTGGAGGGTGTTGAACCTTATTTTGATAATTATGAAAGTGGTTTTGGAGAGGTCATGACTTTATTTAGTGATGATTCCACTATTTCGGAAGAGGTACCAATTGATTATGACAACAAAGTTGCTATCTATGATGATTATTGTGATGACATGCATGCTATAAAGAATAATGATAACCATGAAACTTGTCATCTTGAATTTAATTTTCAATCGGATTATGCCTCACATGATAGTTATTTTGTTGAGCTTGCTCCGACTACTATTCATGAGAAGAAATTTGCTTATGTGGAGAGTGATACAATTTTTATGCTTGTGCATCATGAAAATAATGCTTTATGTGATGGTTATATTGTTGAATTCATTCATGATGCTACTGAAAATTGTTATGAGGGAGGAATATATGCTTGTAGGAATTGAAATAATGTCAAGTTTCCTCTCTATGTGTTGAAAGTTTTGAAGTTATGCTTGTTTTGCCTTCCTATGCTAGTTGATTCTTGTTCCCATAAGTTGTTTGCACACAAAATCCCTAGGCATAGTAAGTGGGTTAGACTTAAATGTGCTAGTCATATTCTTCATGATGCTCTCTTTGTGTTTCAATTCTTATCTTTTATGTGAGCATCATTGAAATCATCATGCCTAGCTAGAAATGCATTAAAGAAAAGCGCTTGTTGGGAGACAAGCCAAGACCGTTACCAAATGTTTTTGTGTGTTCACATGATTAAGCTACTGTAGTAATCATGTTTTATAGCTTTTGTTTCAATAAAGTGCCAAGCAAGACCTTTGGGATGGTCTATGGTGATAGTTCACTTCAATCTGTTCCAAAACAAAAACTTTTGTTCTCAGTCCAGGAATTTTGAAAATTCACTGGAATGTACTCTTGATCTGAATGTTTTGCACATGATGATATATAAATTTCCTAGATTGTCCTAACTTTTTCAGAATTTTTGGAGTTACAGAAGTGTACGAAGGTTCCAGATTACTACAGACTGTTTTGTTTTTGCCAGATTCTGTTTTCTGTGTTGTTTACTTATTTTGATGAATCTATGAGTAGTATCGGAGGGTACGAACAATGGAGAAGTTGGAATACAGTAGATATAACACCAATATGAATTTAGAATGAGTTCACAACAGTAGCTAAGTGGTGATTTGCTTTATTGTACTAAAGGAGATTACGAGTTTTCTGTTAAGTTTTGTGTTGTGAAGTTTTCAAGTTTTGGGTAAAGATTCGATGGACTACGGAATAAGGAGTGGCAAGAGACTAAGCTTGGGGATGTCCAAGGCACCCTAAGGTAATATTCAAGGACAACCAAGAGCCTAAGCTTGGGGATGCCCCGGATGGCATCCCCTCTTTCGTCTTCGTTCATCGGTAAATCTACTCGAGGCTATATTTTTATTCACCACATGATATGAGTTTTGCTTGGAGTGTCATTTTCATTCATTAGGATTTTGTTTTTGTTATTTAGAGTAATGTTTTGCATCTTTTATTTCAATAAAAAGGTCAAGTGTAGCCTTTAGCATGCTTATTTTACAAGTCTTTATGTTGCTGTTTGAAAACAGAAAGTTTGCTGTTATGTCTTGAATATTGGTGAATAGTCAGAACATGATAAAATCTTGAAAATTTTACACAGTAAGGTACAACAAATTTTCTAGTGTGGTAATTTTTCAGAATTTTTGGAGTTTGGGAAGTATGACTCCTCTTGCATTCTTTACAGACTGTTCTGTTTAGACAAATTGTTGTTATGTTTGCATTGCATATGTCTGCCTATTTAATGATTCTATTTGAGGATAGGAGTATTAAGTATGCAGAGGCATTTAGTAGGCAATATCAAATAATAATTTTAGTGATTTTCTACAGTAGAGATGATAAGGTTTTGCATTGATTTATACTAACTTATCTCACGAGTTCTTGTTGAGTTTTGTGTGGATGAAGTTTTTAAGATTTAGGGAAACTGTGATATGAGAGGAATTAAGGAGACACAAAAGCTCAAGTTTGGGGATTCCCAAGGCATCCTTAATTAATATTTCAAGAAGTCTCAAGCATCTAAGCTTGGGGATGCCCCGGTTGGCATCCCACCTTTCTTCTTCAACAACTATCGCTCAGTTTTGGTTGAGCCTAAGTTTTTGCTTCTTCACATAATATGTGCTATCCTTGCAATGTCATTTTATTTTGTTTTGCTTGCTGTTTGAATAAAATACATTAGATCTGAATTTTTTTAAATGAGAGAGAGTCTTCACATAGCTAAATAATTATTTGACTACTCATTGATCTTCACTTATATCTTTTTGGTGTAGTTTGTCATTTACTCGTGTGCTTCACTTATATCCCATGAGTAAATGGTTGAATGAATTGAATATCATAAATCTGAATTTATATATGTTTCATATGCTTATATCATGGGGAGTAATGACTTCACATATAATAAGTCGAGGTGGTAAATTTATTAAAAGTTAGCAACCATAGTATTGGTCACTTGAACAATTCATGAAAGAATATTGAAGGAAGAGAGATTTCCCATATAAATATACTATCTTTGACATCTTCTATGATTGTGAGCCCCATTAATTATTTTCAAACTTGATTCAAATTTGTTGAAGTTGGACAAGGAAGACAACTTAATGAGTTATGTTTGGGTATATTTGTATAGAAGTTATATTGTTATGGATCCTCCAACATGTGGTGCTTGCTTTTTAGAATCTTTTGCTAGCCCAAATTTCTGTAATAAGTAGAGATACTACTTGTGCATCCCAAAACCCTTGAACCAAGTTTCTTCCATGAGTGTCCACCATTCTACCTATATGCGGTATGTACCTACCGTTCCAAGTAAATTTGCATGTGCCAAACTCTAAACCTTCAAATAATAATATGTTCTGTATGCCCAAATCGCTCATGTAGCGACTAGGGGTTGTCATATCTTCCATGCTAGGTCGGTTGTTCCCACGAGGAGTGGACTCCGCTCATCATTCATGAGAAAATGGCTGGTAACCAGGATGCCCAGTTCCATGCTCAAATCAAATCAAAATATACTTGCAAACAAAACTCCCCTGGGATTGTTGATAGTTGGATGGTACCTGTTGTTTCGGACCAGCCATGGAATGTGCTTGTTGGTGGTGGGGGAGTAAAAACTTTACCATTCTGTTTGGGAATCGCCTATAACGTGTATAACATGGAAGATAGTGAGAACTCTCGGTCGTTACATTGACAATGAAAGCATACTTCTCAAAATCATTTTCTTCTCTGTTTTAAATGCTTCGAGCTCTGGCACCTCTGCAAATCCCTGCTTCCCTCTGCGAAGGGCCTATCTTTTACTTTTATGCAAGAGTCAGTAGTATTCCTTCTCATTCCAACCTACTCTTTAGTTGGCAAGCATCATGTGACGGGGAAAGATCTAAGCATATATGGCCATTCAAATATATTTGATCATGAATTATTATTGTTGACAATTATCAATATGATAAGTAAGTTGGGAGGCGAAACATTAAGCCCCTGTCTTTCTCTCTTTTCAATGGATGTTGTTTGTTCTAAAAATATGCTTTGAGTGGTAGCAATCATGGAAGACTATATCATAGTTGAGTATGTGGTATTTGCTAAATCAAAGCTCTTACATAGACCCTTCCTAAAAATAAGATGAATTGCAATTGTTTGATGACTGAGAGCATAGTTTGTTAGTTTTCAAGAAAGTTTATGGTCTATGCTTTAACATGTGAATAGCTTGTTACTTGATCATGAGAAGCTTTATGATATGAGCTACTGTTATGATGTACAATGATGCTAGAAAAAGTGATTGAAATTATCATTGATCAAACTTGTGCACTTGCTAGCATTCAAACTTCATAAATTATTTCTTTTATAATTTACCTACTCGAGGGCGAGCAGGAATTAAGCTTGGGGATGCTGATACGTATCCAACGTATCTTTAATTTATGAAGTATTCATGCCATGTTTACAATAATTTTATATGATTTGATTAGAACTAACCCGGACTGACGCTGTTTTTAGCAGAAATAAAAGTTCATGGAACGAGCTGAAAATTTATGGAGAATACTTTTGGAAAATATAAAAATTACTGGAACGAAAAGATAGCGGAGAGGAGTCCCGAGGCAACCACAAGGGTGGGAGGCATGCCCCCTGCCTTGTCATCACCTCGTCAGCCCCCTTGACTTGTCCCCGACGCCAACACCTCCTATAAGTCCCAAAACCCCGGAAATAAACCTAGATCGGGAGTTCCGCCGCTGCAAGCCTCTTGAAAGTGCGTTAAGTCAACTAGAGGGGGGGGAGTGAATAGACGATTTTTACAAGTTCGTCACTGAAGAATTTCAGGGTGAGGAAATTCCTATGTCACGAACAACTAGCAGCGGAATAAATGCTCAAGTGTAAGCATAACAAACTAACAACATATTCATCATGATGATATGAAAAACAAACACAGAGCACAAGTAGCGTAAACACATGATAAGCGGGCTAAAGACAGTGTGACTGGAGAAATTGGATTGAGGAAATAGAGAAAGTCTTCAGTCAATGTCTTCAAACAGTAATGATCAGGTTCATCAACACATGAATGAGGAAATGGAAGGGTTGAGGAAATAGAACCAGTAGGCTTGGTGAAGACAATGATTTGGTAGACCAGTTCCAACTGCTGTGATAGTTCTTCGTCTGGTTGGAGTAGCTGAGTATTTAAACTCAAGGACACACAGTCCCGGACACACAGTCCTCATCGTATTCTCCTTGAGCTAAGATCACACAGACCTCACCCAACACTCGTGGTAAGTCTTTACAGGTGATTTCCAAACCTTCACAGACTTGGTCACTCGGTGATCCACAATTCCTCTTGGATGCTCAGACCATGACGCCTAACCGTCTGGAGGATACACAGTCCTCAAAGGTAACAAGCACCGGTTCCACACAGGAACAATCTCTTCAGTGATGCTCAATCACTTTGGATTTGTAGGTGTTTGGGTTTGGGATTTGGGTTTCCCTCACTTGATGATTTTCGCTCAAAGTCCTCGGAGGATGGGATGCTCTCAATTGACAAGTGTCAATTTCTCTCGGAGCAGCCAACCAGCTAGTGGTTGTAGGGGGCGGCTATTTATAGCCTAGGGAGTAGCCCGACATGATAAGACATAAATGCCCTTCAATGATATCACCGTTAGGTGGTAGGATATTTTGGACAGTTGGTGCATAGCACATCAACGGTCGGATTTGAGGTTCGAATTCCTTAGGGCTATCATGTCCCTCACTGTGTAGGCAATCCGCACTGGCGAATTCCTAACTCCTCAGTTAGAACAAATTCCTCAGAGACTAGAAGAACTTCGTCTATGTCACTGAAGAAATTGACTAAACTGATATGAGATTTCCAATGGCTTCACTCGAGAGGATTGGGTAGGTGTAGGATTTTGAGATGAGCATCACTTGGAAATCAGTTTCCTTACTATTATTACCTCAACCCCCTTTAACAGTACAGTGTTTCTTATGACTCAAGAAAGAGAAAGTGAAACTACGAAAACAAAAGTCTTCACGCTTCATAATGCTTGCATGAATACCCAAGTTTTCAAGGTCACACCAATTTCTTCACTTTCAAAGTCTTCAGGAGAACCAAAATCTTCAACTGAAGACATTCATTTTTAGGGGCCGACATTCATTGTAAATATCAAACTCCTCATCGACTTATAGAGCCTGTGTACACTTTCAAACATATCAGTCCCTTAACCTATAAGTCTATAATACACCAAAATCACTAAGAGGCACTAGATGCACTTACAATCTCTCCCTTTTTGGTGATTGATGACAAATAGGTTAAGTTTTGAACGGGGATAAACATATTAATTGAAAGTGCTCAATATTGAGGAATTTGATTGCAAGATATAGAAGAACTCCCCCTGAAGATGTGCATAGTGAGGAATTTGCTTTTGAAGCAATGCACATTTGAAGAGTAGAATCATGGAGACCTCCCCCTATATCTTATAATTCATACACGCATTTAACATATCGAATGAAGAATTTGAAATGCATGATGAAATATGGTGACTGATGTAATTCAGGATGCGTGCATAACATATATGAGGAAATAGCATGTAGAAAAACAGAGCAAAAGCATCAGGTCACCATCAGACTTAAGTTTACAACTCGATCCAATAAACACTTCAGAAGAGCAAGAGTTGCAACTTAACAAAAACACACCCATATAGATAGACCCACTTGAAGACTAACTCAAATTTCTCCCCCTTTGTCATCAAATGACCAAAAGGGATGAAAAAGTGAGGACTAACGCCCCTGAAGAATATCATCACGAGGTTGACGGAGGAGCGCCAGCGTTGTTGGGGTCGGTTGTTGGAGTAGGGCCTGCCGCAGTGTCGTCCAAATCTTCATTTTCATCAGTCTCACGCGAGGAAGAAAATGAGCTAGCCACCAAGGAAGGAACTTCGACTTTCTTGAATTTCTTCGACGGTCGCTTAGACCAGTTGAAGTCCTGCTTGAAGCCCATCTGCTTAAGATCTTCTTCACCGTAGAGATGAGTCAGAACAGCCCAGGTGTGATCAAATACTTCATGGAGTTAGTAATGGTTCTTCTCCACTGAATTGTGTGTAGCAGTCATGTTGTGAAGAATTGAACCAAGCTGACGTTTGACCCATTTGTGGTTGCGATCGACCTTCTGATGAAGACTGAGGAGAAGCTCATGGTCAGTCATCACCCTTGGAGCTGTGCCTGGAGGATTTTGCTTGGAAGCATTGGCGGCAGAGTCATGAGTGGCAGAGTCATCATTGGTGGAGTAGGATGTAGCTTTGCGGAACTGTCCATCCAATGGACGAATGCCTTCATCAACAATAGCAGTGGCCTTGCCCTTTTCATCAGCTGAGGAAAACGTCCGCTTGAGGACTTCAATGGGGGGAAAGTAGCTGCCATGGTTGAGTGTGTCAGCCTTGTAACTGATTGAAGACCTTGATCTGAGGAATCTCATAATCTAGGGAGCGTAAGGCTTCAATTCAAACGGAGACAATGCAACATTTTCCATAGTCCTCATGAATAAGTCATGGTAGTTTATTGGAATACCATGCATGATATTGAATAGCAGATTCTTCATGATGCCAACGACTTATTCTGCATTAGAGTCATGGCCTTTGATATGACTCAATGTCTTGGTCAGAATGCGATAGACAGTCCGTGGCACATATAGCAATTCCTTCACGAGGAATTTGGTTCTTGGGGCTTGGCCAGGCTTCAGCGGCTTAATCAACACTTGCATATAGTGATCTGTGAGTTCAGGTTCATGATACATAAGACGTGCACCTTCAAGGGGAGGACTAACAGGTAGGGCATGAAGCAATTCAGAGGTTGGTGCTTTGAAGTGAGTGTTCTCTGTCATCCAGTCCAACACCCAAGAATTATATCATCATAATTTCCTGTGACGTGCAGCGTTGCATAGAATTGAAGAGTCCGTTCTTCATTCCAATCACATATATCGGTGCAGAAGTTGAGCAGTCCAATGTCATGAAGAACACTGAGGACTGGTGTGAAGCACGTCAGTGATTCCATATCCACATGAGGAATATGTTCATGGTCAAAGACTTTGTCCTTATCGAAAAGCAGTGAAGAATAGAAGTTTGCTTGGCTGGCGGTCCAGAAACGCTTCCTTTGAAGACGAGCAGAGTCATAAGGGTTGTATTCTGTGAAGAACACATGCTCATGGAAGAAGTCATCATCTTTGAACTTCGGCGTCTTCGAGAATGGATTCTTCGGCTTGCGCTGAGGGGTATCTGTCAATGTCTTCACGGCCTCAGTCTTCACGGCCTCAGGAATCACAGTCTCAGGAGCCGCAGGCTGAGGAATTTCAGTTTCTGCTTTAGTAGCAGCCTGGGTCTCCTTTTCTTCAGTAGCTTTATCATCATCACTAGTGGCTGGAATTTCTTCAGGCATGGTAAGAAGAGGTGCTTGAGGTTCATCACAGCCCGTGTGAATTTCTTCAGTCTGGACTGGGGACTGTGGAATCTGTTGCAGTGGGGTGAACATGGGGGAATTG
Source organism: Triticum aestivum (assembly GCF_018294505.1). Classification (NCBI taxonomy): domain Eukaryota; kingdom Viridiplantae; phylum Streptophyta; class Magnoliopsida; order Poales; family Poaceae; genus Triticum; species Triticum aestivum. The sequence continues at coordinate 436,331,801 of NC_057813.1, read as the reverse complement.
GGGTGATGACTTTCCCAATAGTCATCATTCAACACTGGAGTGGTGCACCCAATGTCCACGTCTTCTTCTTCTTCATCCATTTCTTCAACGCCTGCCTCTTCAGTCATGAACTGAGGCATGGGCGATGATACCAGAGGGGTTGAAGTGCCATTGTCCACTTCAATTTCTTCATCCATCTGCTCTGTCGAAGCAGCAGAAGGATCTTCTTCATCTGATTCACTTGGAATCACATAATCTTCACCAAAAGGAATGATTTCCTTTGATGGCATGCTTGAAAGAGGAACAACATCAATTGGATTTGCAAATGATCTGGTGAAAGTATTTGCCTTCTTGAGAGCAGAAGACTCTGAGGAAGCATATGCTTTCCTTTTCTTCAGTGCAGCTCGCTCTGCAGCCTTGGTTTTCTTCAATTCTAATGCAGAAGGAAGAATAGGACTTGGTGTTGGCGTTGCTGCAGGAGGAGAAGAGGAAATTGGTGCAGTTTCTTTAGGCACAACTGATGCAGTTATCCTGACTTGTTCAGTCTCTTCAAGCTCAGCGTCAGATGCTTCAGCTAACCTGTCTTGTACTTCAAGCGCAACACTAGAGGTTGCCCTGGCAATTTCTTCAGCTGCTGGAATAGCTTCATCAGCTCTGGTGCTTTCAGTTTCATCAGCAACCTGATTTTCATAAGCGGTGCTGGCATGTTCTTCACTAGGCTGTGCAGATGCTTTAGCATGAGGAATTTCAATGTGCATTGGAGCAACATTTTGTGTAAATCCCTTCGCCATTTTGATGAATCTGACTTTGGCTCCCAGCCATTCTGCCTTATAAGTGTCAAATTCATCACTGAGTTTCTTGATCTCAGATTACAGAGCGATAAGTTGTTTAGGCAATAGCGTTAGAACGTTGTCCTTTAGAAAGCACTATTTCTTGTACTGGGCTTTCTTCATAGACCTGGCTTTCTCAAATTTCCATTTTTCTTCAAAAATGAAAGCCGTCAACATATGACTTTGACCAAGTGTGAGGTTTAATTCTGGCAAGGGAGTGTTTGGGTCCTGGTGCCAGAGATCAATGAAGTCCATGATCTTCTTCTGATCCAACATGAGGGGCACAACACTGCCCTTGGCTCTAGTCCTTTGCTATCTGTCTCTGATGGTATTGGCTAATTCTTCATCATCAGCTTCGTCATCATCTGATGGCACTTGGAAGGCAACTTGCTTCTTGTGAGGACTTGGTCTAGTGCCTCGTCCAGCAGTGGCCTTGGTCTTCAGCAAAGTGGGGCCTGTTGAAGACTGAGGAGGAGCTAAAGAACTTGCAGATGCTTCTGAGGCAATTGAGATGCCTATGGTCCTTTGGCAAGAGGCGAGATGCACAGGTGCCGAGGACTTTACTGGAGGAGCTGAGGGTTTTGCAACCTGAGGAACTGGAGCATCTTGAGAAATAGGCCGTGAGGGCATTGCTGAGGAATGTGGTTTCCGAGCAGGCTTCTTAGGCATAGCCTTCTTGCTAGAGGAGGCCACAACAGCGGCAACAGCTGAGTCTTCGTTGAATTTCCTCACTGCTTTTTTGGCCTGTTTGGCCAACTTGGCTTGCCGCTTGGCCCATTCATCAGCATAGTCTTCACCATGCTTGATGCTAGTGGGATCAACAATTTGACCAGGTGCCAACGGAGCTCTTGGGCAAGGAGGGTTTAGAGAGAATTTCTTCATGTACTTTGGAGTAACATATCTGTATTCCCTCCATTCCTGTGCCCATCTTTGTTCAATTTTCTAAATGCGCACCTTGCGCTCATTCTTCGTTTCCTTTCCATGAGTTGCCTCATCTGGTGTGCAATACCCTGCATATATGTCATCAGGGATCTCAAAAGTAGTGTTGACTTCCAGTTTCTTCCCTCCCTTCTGAGGTCTCTTGCCATCTGCCATTTTCTTCAGTTGAGGATTTTGAACTATTGAGTTCTCTAAAGAAGTATGCAGCTTTTCTTCAAGGAACGCTGCAAATGAGTTAAGTTGATGAGAACCTAGTGATTCAACAACAGACATGTGTACCCGTGAACAGAGTATAGGTGTGAGGAATTTGGAGAGGTCATATGCATTCTCAGAAGTTTTTGCTAAACGGAACAAATTTGAGGAAATTGACTAGATATGTCTTGAAGAATTTCACTTAGCGTTCTTTGACTTAGGTTCTAGAGTTGTATGGATTGTGAAATTCACACAATTAAGGAATCTTGAGGAAAAACGTCCCTTAGAGAAACAGATCAAGAACAGATGATTGTGCGAGGTGTTTAAGGTGTGGAAGTTGAAGAATAAACACCTTTTGAAGATTTTATGGAAATCATCAGAGTCAACAAAGGCAGTAAAAGTAACTTTTAATTACCGTTGACGAAGGACACGATGAACTGAGAGTGTAGATTGGAAGTTCATCAGTCCAGATCTTCCACGCCCTAACTTGGCAGAGGAAGATAGCTACGGCGGCGGCGGAGTGAAGATATCCGCGGCCGGCGCGACACTACAAGAAATATGTCAACTTGTGACCTTGACTATTGGTCACTGAATGGTCATTATTTTCCATTTGTGACCTTTTTGTGACCAAAAACAGATGGTCAAAAGCTGGCGGTCATAAACTGAAATTAACGACCTTCTCTGTGAGAAGGTCGTAGATGTTTACGACCAAAATATGCCTACTATTTTGTTTTGGTCACTAGCAGCCTCCCAGGCCACGTAGGCATCCGACGTGGCATTTTGATGTGGCACAAGAATCATCTCGGTCCAATTTGGTGTTTATATGGGCCGAGCCCATTAATTCAGCCTTTTTAATATTTATTTTTCCTATTAATTTTTGCTAGCTACATGGGCTGGCCCGGCAATTCGGCCTTTTTATTTCTAGATGCGGCCTTTTACAGCGTATGATCTTTTATTTTTTTCCATTTTATTTTCCAATATTTTACATTTGTCCCAAATATCATAATATCATACACTGGTCCCACACGTCAGAAATTTCAAATGTGCTCAAATTATTTTGTTAAGTGGGTCGCATGAGTCATGTTTCCATTGCACACATTTTCAAATCACATACATAATTAGTATTTCATATGAAACAGAAATTGTAATTCTGAAACATACATGAAATTCACAAACAGAGAGAAGATATATTAATTCACATAAATAATTACTATTTCATTCACAAACAGAGAGAAGATGCATTAAATTCCTAGATAACCCAGCTATTATTACATAACTTGCTATATAAGAATGTCTTGGAGCTTCTTTGAACATCTTTCGTCTTGAATTTACTCAAAATATCTGCCAACAAGAAAATAGAACAACAAGGATAGGGTGAATAACAACAACAATAACAGGTGATGGGGTGCTATTCCATCTAAACAAGAGACTGGACCCAACAAGCTAGATTCATTCGGCATCATCAACAATTCAGTAAAGTACTGCAGTTTAGAACTGATGAGAAAAAACAACTACACGACTTCATAACTGAACATATTCAAGTAAAAATTATACAAGTTACATTCTAGTAAACAAACTGTACATGTTGACAATTCCCTGATGCATATACATATCACTTGTGTCATGTTTGGGGGTTCAGAATGTACACAACATGTTTATGGTAGATGAACTACAACTGCTAGGAATAGTAAAGCAAAGATGTACTGCCACTAATCAGCAAAAACATAACATTTTCTCAGAGTTAATGATAGCACATGGATAAAGATGGAAACAAAAAATATTTCTAATCTTGGAACCCAACATAGCAAATCAAAACGAGAGAGGGGCAGAGGTGGCGTGGAGGAGAAAGGACCTTGAGCTGCTGCTCCTCTCCATGGCGGTGTGTCACCCTCCATCTCCTTCCCTGCATCCAGTGAGTTGAGTTCTTCTCCAGAGCACCAAAAAATCATAGCAAATAGAGAGGCGTGAGGAACAACACAAATACACATGTTAGGAAGGGCGTACTGCTGCAATGCTAGCAACTTTGCCTTATTCATACTTTGATTCAACTCTGAACACATACATTTGACAAGAAAGCTTTGAGAACTAAAGAAAAAACATGTGGCTGTACTGAAGAAAAAGAAAGGTGCTCAAGTTCATGAAAGGTGCTCAACCATGTAAGCAAGCAAAATTTAAAAACATGACACACATGGGTTGATAAAATCCTAACACAGCAAGGGTAGTTCTTAAAAATGTTCTGTATTACATACTAGGAGCCTGTGGCTTTCTTGGCGCTGGTACTTGTTAATTAAGACATGAAAAGCAAAGTGCATTTCACTAGATCAGAGTACACTCGCAAAAAGACAGCGGCATGCCAAGTCACGGTGGAATAGGAAACCAAACTTTTTATTACAGTCCACATAAGAGTGAGGTTGCAGGCAGGCTAATTCTTGGCACACCATCAAACATGAAAAGTTAAAAATATTCATCTAAATAACACAAAATCAAACATTTCCCTCATTTTCTTCATCAGTATGCAGACAACACGAAAGATAACTTATTCTGCTGGGGCTGAATGAAGACTCAAAACTGAATAAACAATGGCATATATGTTCTGCTAATTGAAAAATACAGTCAACCGAAGCTGAACTTCAAGGCCAGTGCAATGTTTGACGCTTTAGATTAAGCTCTATTTATTAATGTAAACATACATTGATGTGAGTTGTGAATGTGGTCTCAGAGATCATTACGGCGAACAGTGTAGAATTGAATCCCTAAATGAGACAAACAACTCTGAAACCCCCATCGTGGGCAAACAATCCACTCTGCAACCCAAGAATCTACCGTGAGATCGCATCTTGGATGAGCAATAATCGAACCGAAGCAAGCGGGCCAAGAACCAATCTTTCTCGGACCAGAGCGTCGAGGGGGGAGGAGGGGCGGACGACGGACCTGCGGTTCTGGATGGTGTTGCAGGTGATGTCCTGGAGGTGGACGATGGCGCCTTGGCGGAGGGCGCCAGTCTTGACGAGGTGGTTGTGGTTGGTGGAGAGCATGGACTGCTGGGAGTGGACACCGTCGGAGAGCAGCATGCGGTAGCGCTCCGACTGGTGGCCGACGGGGTTCTTGGTGGCGGCAGCGCACAGGTCCGCCACCTACAGCACTGGCTGGATGGTCCCCGGCCCATCCGGCAGCTCCCATATCTCCCTCCCTGCCCCTGCCGTCAGCCGCGGCGACCCCTCCATCCCCTCGCCGGCGAGGACAGACCGGACCGGATTGGATTGGGTTTGGACGGAGCAACACGGAGAGGGAGATGGTGTCCTGCAGCAGAGAGAGAGAAGCACGAGCGTCACGAGCAGAGCAACAGGAGCCCCAAAACAAATCGGGTCGAACCACACACACACACACACACACACACACAGAGAGAGAGAGAGAGAGAGAGAGAGAGAAAGGAGACCTTGTTGACGAGCTCCATGGTGTCGGAGCATCCGAGCCGTAGCGAACTCTCTCCTCACGCAGAAGAACCCGCACAGCCGCGTCGTCGCCCAAGAGAAAGGAATGAACAAGTGGCCGCCCTCTCTTCCTCTCCTGGCGCGCAAGCGATTGGGGGGCGGGAGCAGATGACCTCGAGCACCCTATCGTGTGTCGACGGTGCGAGATTGGATCTGGTAGCATCGGGGCGGATCTGACGGCCGCCTGA
>NC_057813.1:436279148-436325801 GCF_018294505.1 Triticum aestivum | reverse complement strand
GAGGAGGGAATCGAGCGAGGAAGATAGAGAGTGCTGGTGGGAGACATGAGGGAGTGCGGGTGTCGAGAGGTGGGAGGGAGAGGGGAGGGGGAGCTCAATTTGAGGGAGGGAGACGACAGTGGGAGGGATCGAGGGTAGCACCGTCGATGGCGGCGGCGAGGAGATGGGGGGAGGAGGGGTGCGATGGGAGGAGGGGATCGATGGGATCTGTGTAGGGTTTGGGTAGGTGGATGTGGGTGGGGTTTTCTTTTTCATTTTTTTCTGTACATAAATGGATGGATGGATGGATGGATGTGGTATGGAGAGATGGATGGATGGATGGGCGCCATGTCATCGATCCGTGTGACAACGAATTCCACCAATGGGAATAGAGCACATATAATTGTGTTTTTTTGTTTTTCTTCTACTTTTTCACATGAAAAAAATCAAATATTGATCTCATATTGTGCACAAGAGTGCATCTTCAAATGCCAAACAATGTTGCCTAAAAAGTTTTCATTTTCTTTAGACGAAAACTCAATTTTCCAATTTTTTTGAGTGCCCAAAATGGGTTTAATTGTGAAGGGCCTACCAAATATTTGTTGAAAAATTGGACCAAATCATTTTTCAAAAGCTTTTATCCACCTCTCGTGAAAAAGACAAATTTCTGCCGATTCAGCAGGAAGCGGGTCAAATTTGAACTCTAGCTACCTTGTAGTTTGCTCTTTATTTCTTCCAAAAATCATTTCTAGGTACATAAGTATCTATTTAACCAGAGAAACATCAAAAGGTCTCCAAGATTCAACAACTAGCTAGGAACGGTCAAGCCCGCCGTTTTGACTGCATTTTGAAACGAGCATAAAAAATTCAAAAAAAAATCAAAAAATTGGAAAACCTTCGCATTGTGTCATCACATGTGACCAAGTTTTCAGGAAAAATAATAAACTTGTAATATGGCAATTTTAAAAAAAAGGTGTTCTCAGAAATGAGCTATCATGCGTGAAGATTCATGGCTTTCAAGCCAAATGATCAATCTTATGGCCACATTTATGGCATAGTTTGTTCAAGTGATCTCATATTTTGCACAAGGGTGCATCTTGGAATTCTAAACAATGTTGCCTAAGGGAGTTTTCATTTTCTTTGCACGGAAAATTCATTTTCCATTTTCCGAGTGCCTAAAATGAGTTTTTTTTGTGAAGGACCTACCATATATTTGTTGCAAAATTGGACCAAATCAATTTTATAAAATACTAGGCCATATTTAATGCGCAATTGACAAAATGGTTGGGTGTCAAAAGTTTTGATCCACCTCTGGTGAAAAAGACAAATTCCCGTCGATTCAACAGGAAGTGAGTCAAATTTGAACTGCAGCTGCCTCATAGTTTTCTTTTAATTTTTTCCAAAATTCATTTTAGTTACATAAGTACCTATTTAATCATAAGTACATGGTTTGGTGGCGATACGTCGAGGTTTGGACGGTGGCCGTGGGCCCCAACTCTAGAGCGCGTAAACTCGCATGCCCGCCGCGTGGTCACCGCGTGACCGTGGTGTTGCCATGTGTTCTAGGCGGCCTAGGCATGTCTAGTGGGTTGGGCACTCCCCAGGTAGGTGCTAGGAAGAAAATCACAACATAAGATGCTCATGAGCAGACAGATCGATGCTCAAACATGAAAAAGCAGCCAAGTGTTTGATTAGCGATACGGGAAATGCACATGGCTAATGTGCGTGAGCTTTGACTGAGGATGATCAGTTACTAAGAAGACCGTCTTCACAAATTTTCAGCTCAAAAGGAGGACCCTAGGTGGTACTTGCTTTGCAAAGTACCACACTGGACATAAATACGAATGTTGAAGCTGGGCTCAAAATAATGAATGGATTGAGCTGGCATTTGGTGGAGGATGGTTATTTGGGCATAGGAAAGCACTGTAGAAAATGGATACCATTTGGACATGCCAAAGTGGTACTTCCTTCACAAAGTGTTTTTCTGAACAGAATAGGAAAATGAATATTTTTGAATTATTTTTGAACTAGGCAAGGAAGGTTTTTTTTACATATTTGATGAAGATATGACCCAAAGAATTTATGAGATTGTTTTGGGAATTTTCGGAATGACAGAAATATAGGTGGCTTCAAAACCTAGGGCAAAAACTACCACATGGACATGACACATAGGCAAAACTGATGAGGTGGCGCCTAGTCATAGCAACCCACCACAATTTACAAGATTATGACCATCTATATTGGTCATTATCAGCTAGAAATAAGGCAGCGGACTAGTGCTATCTGCTTTATGACCATTTCGTGTAAGGAAATTACAACCTTTCTGACCAAAATGGTTGTTATAGTTTAGGGTTTGGAGCCCCCCGAACAGCTTTTGACCAATTGGTCTGAAATGGACATAGATCTATGACCAATTCTTCCAGGGTCACTGACAGAAGGTCACTAGTTGACATATTTCTTGTAGTGCGAATACGACGGCGACGAGATCGAGGCAGTGAAGCTCTTCCTCACCGACGACGATGAAGGTAGTGGCAACGCTAGGGCTTGAGAGCTCGAGCGAGGGGAGTGAGATCGAGCGGGGTAAATGTAGTCTGAGGAGGGTGAGGGGTATTTATAGCCGAGGTGAAAAACCGCTCGCCTAAGGAAAATGGACGAACGTGCCCCTGAACCTTCTCATCCTAGTGACATGTGTCACCCACATACAGTGTTTGGTGGAGATCGTGGGTGAATAGATAACTCTTATCATGGGATGTGTAACGGTTTGAGCGGCAAACACCAAAAATTTAGATAAGAATATTTTAAAGTTTTGTTCGCAAATTCTTCAGCTGACAAGGACATAGTGAAGATTTTGAACGGGTTTCAAATAGAATGCACATGAATAATTTGTGAACAAATTGGGTTGAGTTTAGCATAGAGGGGGAAAGGGTCCGATCACATTCACTTAGCAGAAAAGGCAACTTGAAGAATTAGCAATAAGTGAATGCTATTGAGGACATAAAACTCTTATATGTATATATATAGTGAATGAAGAACAACAACGGAAAGAGTGAAGACAATGAAAAGTTGAAGAAATTGAACAACTGAAGAATTTCAAAAAGAAGAAAAAACTCAAATTGAAGATTTTCAACTTTGGTTGGTGGCGTAACCCACCGTATAAGAATGATGATTTTAGACACCGCATACAATTGTCGTAGGGTTCTGAGAATCAAATTCTTCATTAATTTCTTCACACTTAGAGGGTTAGTCTTCATTTATTGAAGAAAAAAGTTACTTCGCATGTTGCACGTCTAAGTCATCAAATTTGCGTAAGTGTTAGGATGTGTGTCCTTTTTAAAGAACATTCGAAAATTCTAAGATATTTAGCTCACAACACAACTTGCTAAATCTTTTCTCATCCAAGGGCTTTGTGAAGATATCGGCCAGCTGGTCTTCAGTATTTGCATGGTCGATGGAGATGTCGCTCTTCAACACATGGTCACGAAGAAAATGATGACGAATCTGGATGTGCTTTGTCTTCGAGTGCTGAACTGGGTTGTGAGCAATCTTGATAGCACTCTCATTGTCGCAGTAGAGTGGCACATTCTTCACATTGATGCCATAGTCCTTGAGGGTTTGCTTCATCCATAGCAATTGAGCACAGCAGGATCCAGCAGCAATATACTGAGCTTCAGCAGTAGAGAGTGATACGAAGTTCTGCTTCTTCAAGGACCAACATACCAACGATCGTCCGAGGAAATGACATGTGCCTGACGTTGAATTGCCTGACGTTGACTTGTGGTCCACCCGGTCACCAGCATACTCAGAGTCAGAATATCCAATGAGATCAAAGGAAGAGCCCTTGGGATACCATAATCCAAGTGTTGGAGTGTGAGCTAGATATCGAAGAATATGCTTCACAGCCTTATGGTGTGAGTCCTTCGGTGTAGCTTGAAATCAGACACACATGCAAACACTAAGCATAATATCCGGCCTAGATGCACATAGGTACAATAAAGAGCCAATCATGGAGCGGTATACCTTTTGATCAAAATCTTTACCATTTTCATTGGTGCATAGATGGCCATTTGTGGTCATAGGGATTTTGACTCCTTTGCAATCTTGCATGCCGAATTTCCTCAACACATCCTTGAGGTATTTCTCCTGAGATATGAATATGCCATTGTGTTGTTGACGAATTTGAAGACCTAAGAAGAATTTCAACTCTCCCATCATAGACATTTGATATTCCTCACTCATCATATAGGCAAATTCATCACTGTAATGTTGGTTAGTACAGCCAAAGATAATATCATCAACATATATTTGGCACACGAATAATTCATCATCATATGCTTTGGTGAAAAGAGTTGGGTCAAGTGAACCAGGTTTGAAGCCTTTATTTATGAGGAATTCCTTCAGTGTGTCATACCATGCCCAAGGTGCTTGCTTGAGGCCATAGAGGGCCTTGTTGAGTCTGTAGACGTGATCTGGAAATTTTGGATCCTCAAAACCTGGTGGTTGAGCAACATATACTTCTTCCTTAAGCTTACCATTGAGGAATGCACTTTTCACATCCATTTGATGTAAGATGATATTATGATGGTTAGCGTAAGCAAGCAATATGCGAATAGCTTCAAATCTAGCAACAGGTGCAAAAGTTTCATCGAAATCAATTCCTTCAACCTGTGTGTAGCCTTGAGCTACGAGACGAGCCTTATTCCTCACCATAAGGCCATTTTCATCTTATTTTTTGCGGTAGATCCATTTGGTACTGATGATGTTGTGCTTGCGTGGGTCTGGTCGCTTGACAAGCTCCCACATGCAATTCATCTTGCATGCCTTGAATCCACTCAGATTCCATGAATGCTTCATCAACTTTAGTGGGCTTTGTGATAGAGGCAAACGCAAAATGCCAACAAAAGTTAGATAAGTGTGAAGCTTTGAGTGCGTGAGAGGACCTGGTGCGTTGATGTCGTAAATGATTTTCTCAATCTGCACTTCCTTTGCAACACGAGGATGTGCAGGTTGACGACTTTGCTTAGGCCCAACAATTTCTTCAGGACCATTTTCTTCAGCAGCACCAGTTTGATTTTCTTCACGATCTGGAATGACTTCTTTAGCAGATTCTTCGGTAGGGATGATATCCTTAGTACCTTTGATCTTGATGGATTCCTCAGGTGACATTTCATCTAGCACAGGAGGTAGGTGCTCTCTTTGCGAGCCATTAGTTTCATTAAACTGCACATCTATAGTTTCAACAATCTTGTGATGATTGATATTGAAGACTCTGTAGGTGTGCGGGTCCTTTCCGTAACCAAGCATAAAACCCTCATGTGCTTTCAGTGCAAATTTAGAGTGATGGCGAGGATCTCTAATCCAGCATTTAGCACCGAAGACTTTGAAATAACTTACATTGGGTTTCTTGTCAGTGAGGAGTCCATATGAGGTCTTTTTGAAGAATTTGTAAAGATATACCCTGTTGATGATATGGCATGCAGTATCAATAGCTTCAGGCCAAAAGCGCTGAGGTGTCTTGTATTCATCAAGCATGGTGCGAGCCATCTCAATAAGAGTTCTGTTCTTGCACTCCACGATGTCATTCTTCTGAGTATAGGGAGTAGATAACTCATGAGTAATACCAAGTATATCAAGATATTCATCGAGACCAGTGTTCTTGAACTCAGTTCCATTATCACTCCTGATTTGCTTGATCTTCACACCAAAGTTAGTAGAAGCTCTTGAGGAAAATCATCTGAAGACTTCCTGCACTTCATTTTTGTAAGTGATGATATGCACACATGTGTAACGAGGATAATCATCAATTATGACAAAACCATATAATGATGCAGAACTAGAGAACGTGGCATAATGAGTAGGGCCAAAGAGATCCATATGAAGTAATTCAAAGGGACGATAAGTGGTCATGATAGTCTTCGAGGGATGCTTGGCTCTGGTGATCTTTCCAGTCTCACAAGTCCCACAAAGATGATCTTTGAGTAATTTGACACCCTTGATGCCAATGACATGCTTCTTCTTTGCGAGTGTATGCAAGTTCCTCATCCCAGCATGACCAAGTCGTCGATGCCATAGCCAGCATTCTGAAGCTTTTGCAAGTAGACATGTGGCAGGCTGTGGTCCTACAGAGAAATCAACAATATACAAGTCTCCTTTCCTAAAGCCTTCGAAGACTTTGGAATTGTCAGATTCCATTAGCACAATGCAACGATATTTGCCAAAGACGACAACCATATCAAGATCACAAAGCATTGAGACAGACATGAGGTTGAATCCTAAGGACTCGACAAGCATGACTTTGTCCATGTGTCTATCCTTTGAGATCGCAACCTTACCTAGACCCAATACCTTGCTTTGGCCTTTGTCAGCGTAGGTGATATGCTTCAGATGAGATGGCGTCAAATCAGTGTCAACAAGTTCCTGTCACCGATTATGTGATTTGTACAACCACGGTCAAGGACCCACTCAGTAGCTTTAGGTTGTTCATCCTGCAGATGAATTGATGCAACTTACAAACCCATATACTTCATCAATGAAGAATATGATATCAATTTCATCAATAGTAACAGATATAGCAATCTGAGGACGAGAGAAATGAGTGATTCATTTCTTCATGATTAGCTTGCGTCCATTCAAGCACATTCATGTCTCCAGCAAATTCTTCAGACGATTAAGTTCGTCTGGAGACCAGACCCTGCATAAGAGATTAGTTCTTTTTCTTCACCACCCACATCTGGAGGGGTGGCAAAGAGTTCATCATTCTGCGAGCTCCATAAGAAAAGGATGGCATTGAAGCCAGTGCACTTCGTTTCACAGAAGAGTGGTTAGGATAAGCATATGAATAAGTAGAGAAATTCTTCGAGGACTTATGAACATAATGGTTTGAAGAATAATGCACATATTCATAGCCTTTAGACTTTCCCTGTGAAACAAAAGTGTTAGCACGATAATGTTCATGTGAGGATTTTGATCCAGATGAAGAGTTTGGTCCATATGAAGAATTTAATCTGGGGTTCCTTTTCTTCATAGGTGGTGTCATGATGACATTCACCTGAAGATTTTCAAGGCACCTTTTGGGAACCCAGATTTTCTTCATAGGGGGACCGCTCCTACAGTAAGTTCCAACATATCGAGCAAATACTTCACCATTCTGATTTTTGAACAATTTATAGTTGTAGTCAAATGACTCATCCGAGGAATATGAAGAATCACAAGTAAAGCCAAATAGAGTGCATGGATCTACAGGAGGTCCTTTCGCAGCAACCCATGAGGTTTTCGGGTACTGCTCAGGTTTCCAGTAGGTCCCATCAGCATTGAGTTTCCTTTAAAAGGCAATACCCTCTTTCCTAGGGTTCCTGTTCAAGATCTGATTTTTGAGCACATCACAAAGAGTCTGATGCCCTTTGAGGCTTTTTATATGCCTATTACATACAACTCCTTCAATCCTGCATTATCGTCAGTGATACTTGTGGTATCCTCAGGTGAGGAATTTGTGGCCAGAGAGGCAGTTGAAGAATTTGCAGCAATAGAAGCATTTGAACATTCAGGTGAAGAATTAGCAGATTCACGCTCAATGCATTTCAGACATGGTGGAATAAATTCTTCCTGAGAGGAACTGATCTATTGAGCAAGCAATAAATCGTTTTCCTTTTGAAGATCTTCATAACTCACTTTTAACTTCTCAAGATCTTGCTTTCTCTAAAGAAATTCATAAGAAAGCTTCTCATGATTAGTTAACAGAGTGTTATGATGATTTTGAAGGTTCAAACCTAGACTGAAGTCTCTGAAGATTATCAGTCAGAGTATTAGTTCGATTCAATTCCTCACCCAACAGGTCATCGCTTTTGTCTAGTAGATTTCAAATCTTTTCCAAAGCCTTCTGTTGTTTAACAACAATTTTAGCAAGTTTGGAATAGCTAGGCTTGAGATTGTCATCAGATTCATCTTCACTAGAGACGGAGGGGGAGTGTTTGAGTACCTTGGCACCTTTTGCCATGAAGCAGTAGGTGGGAGCATAGTCATCGACGCTCTTGTCAACAGAGTTGGGGAGGTCATTTTCTTCAGTGTTGAAAATGGACTTGCTGACGTAAGCAGTAGCGAGGGCTAAGCTCGCCACACCAGAGTCTGACTCCTCAGATTCCTCCTCTTCCACAGTTTCCTCAGATTCAGCTTCAGAGTCCATTTCCTTGCCAATGAATTCCCGGGCCTTCTTGGAACTGCTCTTCTTGTGGGATGAAGACTTTGAAGATTTTGATGATGAAGACTTTGAAGATTTCTTATTCTTCTTTGAGTCATCAGAATTGTCATCTTTGTACTTCTTTTTCTTTCATTCCTTTTCCCATAGAGGACAATCAGACATGTAGTGACCAGGTTTCTTGCATTTGTGGCAAGTTCTCTTTTTGTAGTCACGAGACGAGGAATCATCATTTCTCGAAGACTTTCCAAAGCGGCCGCGGCAAGAGAACTTATGGAATTTCTTCACAAGCATTGCTAGCTCCTGGCTCAGTTCTTCAGGATCACCAAGGTTGCTACCAGAATCTTCATCTTCAGACTCAGAGACTGCCTTGGCCTTCAGTGCACGTGATCTTCCATAGCTCGGTACATAGAGGTCTCTCTTCTCAGCAAGCTGGAACTCATGAGTGTTTAGCCTCTCAAGGATATCAGCGGGATCTAGTGACTTGTAATCAGCTCGCTCTTGAATCATCAATGCAAGAGTATCAAATGAGGAATCAAGTGATCTCAGCAATTTCTTCACCACCTCATGGTCGGTGATGTAAGTGGCACCAATTGCTTGAAGCTCATTTGAGATGTCAGTGAGGCGATCGAAGGTTTGCTGAACATTTTCGTTGTCGAGTCTTTTGAAGCAGTTAAAGAGATTGCAAAGAACATCAAATCGGGAGTCACGTTGAGTGGAGACTCCTTCGTTGACCTTGGACAGCCTGTCCCAAATCAGCTTAACAGTTTCCAAAGCACTCACTGTGCCATACTGTCCTTTCCTCAGATGGCCACATATGATATTCTTCGCTTGAGAATCGAGTTGCTTGAATCCCTTCACATCAGCAGCATTCACAGACGGAGTGACTAAGGGAATACCATTTTCCACAACATACCAGAGATCGTTATCAATTGCCTAAAGATGCATGCGCATCTTGTTCTTCCAGTAGGGGTAGTTCGTCCCATCAAAGGTAGGACACCCAGCCAAGACCTTGATCATACCTGTAGTCAACATAACTAGAACTTCAGGTGGTTAAACAAAAATCACACAGAACAAGGGAGTACCTTGCTCTGATACCAATTGAAAATGCGTTAAGTCGACTAGAGGGGGGGGGGTGAAAGTGCGTTATATCGACTAGAGGGGGGTTGAATAGGCGATTTTTATGAATTCTTCACTGAGGAATTTGCTGGTGAGGAAATTCCTTAGCGAAGAACTACTTGCAGCGGAATAAGTACTCAGAAGTAAACATAACAGGATACAAACATAGTCATCATGATGAAATGGAGACTAACACAGAGTACGGAAAGCGTAAACACAGGATAACAAGATGAAGACAAACAGACTGAAGAAATTGAACTGAGGAATTTGTGAGAGTCTTCAGTCAAAGTCTTCAAGCACAGATATGAACAACATTCAACACAGTAATGAGGAAATGGAAGAGTTGAGGAAATAGAACCAGTTAGTTGGTGAAGACAATGATTTGGTAAACCAGTTCCAACTGCTGTCTCAGTTGTACGTCTGGTTGGAGTGGCTGAGTATTTAAACTCGAGGACACACAGTCCCGGACACCCAGTCTCTGAGCCGCAACTCAGGACACCCAGTCCTCACCGTATTCTCCTTGAACTAAGGCCACACAGGCCTCGTCCAATCACTCGTGGTAAGTCTTCAGGTGACTTCCAAACCTTCACAGACTTGGTCACTCGGCGATCCACAATTCCTCTTGGATGCTCTAGACCTTGATGCCTAACTGTTTGGAAGAAGCACAGTCTTCAAAGGTAACAAGCGTCGGATCCACGCAGGATCAATTTCTTCAGTGATGCTCAATCACTTTGGGTTTGTGGGGGTTTGGTTTTGGGATTTTCCTCACTTGATGATTTTCGCTCAAAGTCCTCGGAGGATGGGTTGCTCTCAGATGACAAGTGTCAAGTTCTCTCGGAGCATCCAACCAGCTAGTGGTTGTAGGGGGCGGCTATTTATAGCCTAGGGAGCAGCCCGACATGATAAGACATAAATGCCCTTCAATGATATGACCGTTAGGTGGATAAGATATTTTGGACAGCCGGCGCGCAGCACAGCAACGGTCGGAAATTTGACTCTCAAATTCCTCAGGGCTATCATGTTCCTCACTGTGTAGGCAATTCGCACTGGCGAATTCCTAACTCCTCAGTCAGAGCAAAGTCCTCAGTGACCAGAAGAACTGCGTCTCTGTCACTGAAGAAATTGACTGAACTGTATGAGATTTCCAATGGCTTCACTCGAAGGGATTGGTAGATGTAGGATTTTGAGTTGAGCATCAGATGGAAATTTTTCCTTAGTATTTCCTCGACCCCCTTTAACAGTACGGTGTTTCCTATGACTCAAGAAAGAGAAAATGAAACTACGAAAACAAAAGTCTTCACGCTCCATATTCCTCGAATGAATACCAAGTCTTCAAGGTCACACCAATTTCTTCACTTTCAAAGTCTTCAGAAAGTCTTCAGAATATCAAAGTCTTCAGTTGAAGAACTTCATTTTTAGGGGTCGACTTTCTCTGTAAATATCAAACTCCTCATAGACTTATAGACCTGTGTACACTCACAAACGCATCAATTACTTAACCTATAAGTCTTCAATACACCAAAATCACTAAGGGGCACTAGATGCACTTACAGGGGGTGAATAGGCGATTTTTACAAATTCGTCACTGCGGAATTTCAGGGTGAGGAAATTCCTAAGTCACGAACAACTAGCAGCGGAATAAGTGCTCAAGTGTAAGCATAACAAAGTAACAGCATAGTCATCATGATGATATGAAAAACAAACACAGAGCACAAGTAGCATAAACAGAGGATAAGCAAGCTGAAGACAGTGTGACTGAATAAATTGGATTGAGGAAATAGAGAAAGTCTTCAGTCAAAGTCTTCAAATAGTAATGATCAGGTTCATCAACACATGAATGATGAAATGAAAGGGTTGAGGAAATAGAACCAGTAGACCTGGTGAAGACAATGATTTGGTAGACCAGTTCCAACTGTTGTGACAGTTGTACGTCTGGTTGGAGCGGCTGAGTATTTAAACTTGAGGACACACTATCCTGGACACACAGTCCTCACCATATTCTCCTTGAGCTAAGATCACACAGACCTCGCCCAACACTCATGGTAAGTCTTCACAGGTGACTTCCAAACCTTCACAGACTTGGTCACTCGGCGATCCACAATTCCTATTGGATGCCCAGACCATGACGCCTAACCGCCTGGGGGATACACAGTCCTCAAAGGTAACAAGCATCGGTTCCACACAGGAACAATCTCTTCAGTGATGCTCAATCACTTTGGGTTTGTAGGTGTTTGGGTTTGGGATTTGGGTTTTCCTCACTTGATGATTTTCGCTCAAAGTCCTCGGAGGATGGGATACTCTCAATTGACAAGTGTCAGTTTCTCTCGGAGTAGCCAACCAGCTAGTGGTTGTAGGGGGCAGCTATTTATAGCCTAGGGAGTAGCCCGACATGATAAGACATAAATTCCCTTCAATGATATGACCGTTAGGTGGTAGGATATTTTGGACAGCTGGCGCGTAGCACAGCAACAGTCGGATTTGAGGTTTGAATTCCTTAGCGCTATCATGTTCCTCACTGTGTAGGCAATCCGCACTGGCGAATTCCTAACTCCTCAATCAGAAAAAATTCCTCAGAGACCAAAAGAACTTCGTCTCTGTCACTGAAGAAATTGACTGAACTGATATGAGATTTCCAGTGTCTTCACACGAAAGGATTGGGTAGGGGTAGGATTTTGAGATGAGCATCACTTGGAAATCAGTTTCCCTAGTATTACCTCAACCCCCTTTAACAGTACGGTATTTCCTATGACTCAAGAAAGATAAAATGAAACTACGAAAACAAAAGTCTTCACGCGTCATAATCCTCGCATGAATATCCAAGTCTTCAAGGTCACACCAATTTCTTCACTTTCAAAGTCTTCAGGAGAACCAAAGTCTTCAGCTGAAGACATTCGTTTTTAGGGGTCGCCATTCATTGTAAATATCAAACTCCTCATCGACTTATAGAGCCTGTGTACACTTACAAACATATCAGTCCCTTAACCTGTAAGTCTTCAATACACCAAAATCACTAAGGGGCACTAGATGGACTTACACCTCTGTATCCATCAAAACAATCGGGACCCTGCTCCGGCACCCTGCCGAAGGGGGAAATCATAACCGGTGGCCATCTTCATCATCTCGGTGCTCTCCATGACGTCTCCATGATGAGGAGGGAGTAGTTCACCCTCGGGGCTGAGGGTATGTACCATTAGCTATGTGTTTGATCTCTCTCTCTCTCTCGTGTTCTTAATTTGGCACGATCTTGATGTACCGCGAGCTTTGTTACTATAGTTGGATCTTATGGTGTTCTTCCCTCTCTACCTTGTGATGAATTTAATCTTTTCCTTTGAGGTTTTGTTATGTCGGATTGAACCTTTGGATGTGAGAGCACTTGATGTATGTCTCGTGATGGGATATCCATGGTGACAATGGGACGTTCTATTGATCCACTTGATGTATGTTTTGGTTATCAACTTGCGGATTCCCTTGGTGACATTGGGGTAATCTATGCATAGGGGTTGGTACGCGTTTTCATATTCCTTTCTCTGATAGAAATCTTGGGATACTCTTGGAGTTCTTTGTGTTGGATTGAATATTGTGAACCTAAAGTTTTTTGATGCATATCATATAATTGACCCACAGATACTTGTGATGACATTGGAGTGTCTAGGTGACATTAGGGTTGATTGATATGTGTCATATGGTGTTTACTACGAACTCTAGGGCTGTTTGTGATACATATAGGAATAGCCCAATGGATTGATTGGGAAGAATAACTTTGAGGTGATTTCATACCCTACAAGCAATTTCATCTTATGTTCTCCGTGATAGGAACTTTGGAGTGATCCTTCATGCATGTTGAGGGTTTGTTATATGATCCAATTATGTTATCATTGTTGAGAGAACTTGCACTAGTGAAAGTATGAACCCTAGGCCTTGTTTTCAAGCATTGCAATACCGTTTTCACTCACTTTTAGTACTAGTTACCTTGTTGTTTTTATTTGTTCAGATTATTAAAATATATTTCTACCATCGATATTACGCTTGTATCACCACCTCTTGGCCGAACTAGTGCACCTATACAATTTACCATTGTATTGGGTGTGTTGGGGACACAAGAGACTCTTTGTTATTTGGTTGCAGGGTTGTTTGAGAGGGACCATCCTCATCCTACGCCTCCCACGGATTGATAAACCTTAGGTCATCCACTTGAGGGAAATTGGCTACAGTCCTACAAAACTCTACGCTTGGGGGCCCGACACGAGTCTACAAAAAGAAGGTGCATAGTAGACATCAGGGGCGCCCCAAGTAGGTCCAAATCCTACTTGGGCTCCTGCCCTAGGCCGCCCCCTTCCTTCTTTTGGTGCCAAGTGGAAGGAAGGAGGAGGTGGCGCCCCCTTTCCTTTCTCCCATAAGGAGGGGAAGGCAGGAGGAGGTGGCTGATGACCCACAAGTATAGGGGACCGCAACGGTTTTCAAGGGTAGAGTATTCAACCAAAATTTATTCATTTGACACAAGAGGAGCCAAAAAATATTCTCAAGTATTAGCAGTTGAGTTGTCAATTCAACCACACCTGGATAACTTAGTATCTGCAACAAAGTATTTAGTAGCAAGTAGTATGGAAGTAACGGTAACAGTGGCAAAAGTAATGATAGCAGTTTTGTAGCAATTGTAACAGTAGAAACGGTAAAGTAAATAAGCAAAGCACAATATGTGAAAAGCTCGTCGGCATTGGATCAGTGATGGATAAATATGTCGGATGCGATTCCTCATGTAATAGTTATAACATAGGGTGACACAGAACTAGCTCTAGTTCATCAATGTAATGTAGGCATGTATTCCGAATATAGTCATACGTGTTTATGGAAAAAAACTTGCATGCCATCTTTTGTCCTACCCTCCCGTGGCAGAGGGGTCCTAATGGAAACCAAGGGATATTAAGGCCTCCTTTTAATAGATAACCGGACCAAAGCATTAGCACTTAGTGAATACATGAACTCCTCAAACTAAGGTCATCACCGAGAAGTATCCCGATTATTGTCACTTCGGGGTTGTCGGATCATAACACATAATATGTGACTATAGACTTGCAAGATAGGATCAACAACACACATATATTCATGAAAACATAATAGGTTCAGATCTGAAATCATGGCACTCGGGCCCTAGTGACAAGCATTAAGCATAGCAAAGTCATAGCAACATCAATCTCAGGACATAGTGGATACTAGGGATCAAACCCTAACAAAACTAACTTGATTACATGGTAAATCTCATCCAACCCATCACCGTCCAGCAATCCTACAATGGAATTACTCACGCACAGCAGTGAGCATCATGAAATTGGTGATGGAGGATGGTTGATGATGACGACGACGATGAATCCCCCTCTCCGAAGCCCCGAACGGACTCCAGAGCCCCTCCCGAGAGAGATTAGGGCTTGGCGACGGCTCCGTATCGTAAAACATGATGAAACTTTCTCTCTGATTTTTTTCTCCGTGAAAGCAAATATATGGAGTTGGAGTTGAGGTCGGTGGACGTTCAGGGGGCCCACGAGGCAGAGGGGCGCTCCCAGGGAGAGGGGACGCGCCCCCACCCTCATGGACAGGGTGTGGGCCCCCTGACGCTAATTCTTTCGCCAGTATTTTTTTATTAATTTTGAAAAGTTGCTCCGTGGATTTTCAGGTCATTCCGAGAACTTTTATTTCTGCACAAAAATAACACCATGGCAGTTCTGCTGAAAACAGCGTTAGTCCGGGTTAGTTCCATTCAAATCATGCAAGTTAGAGTCCAAAACAAGGGAAAAAGTGTTTGGAAAAGTAGATACGACGGAGATGTATGAACTCCCCCAAGCTTAAACCTTTGCTTGTCCTCAAGCAATTCAGTTGACAAACTGAAAGTGATAAAGAAAAACTTTTACAAACTCTGTTTGCTCTTGTTGTTGTAAATATGTGAAGCCAGCATTCAAGTTTTCAGCAAAGATTATGAACTAACCATATTCACAATAACACTTTGGTCTCATGTTTACTCGTATCAATGACATAATCAACTAGCGAGCAATAATAATAAATCTCGGATGACAACACTTTCTCAAAACAATCATAATATGATATAACAAGATGGTATCTCACTAGCCCTTTCTCAGACTGCAAAACATTAATGCAGAGCACCTTTAAACATCAAGGACTGACTAAACATTGTAATTCATGGTAAAAGAGATCCAGTCATAGTCATACCCAATATAAACTAATAATAATGCATGCAAATGACAGCGGTGCTCTCCAGCAGGTGCTTTTTAATAAGAGGGTGATGACTCAAGATAAAAGTAAATAGATAGGCCCTTCGCAGAGGGAAGCAGGGATTTGTAGAGGTGCCAGAGCTCAATTTTGAAATAGAGATAAATAACATTTTGAGCGGTATACTTTCACTGTCAACATAACAACTATGAGATCTCGATATCTTCCATGTTACACACATTATAGGAAGTTCCCAAACAGAATGGTAAAGTTTATACTCCCCCACCACCAACAAGCATCAATCCATGGCTTGCCCGAAACAACGGGTGCCTCCAACTAGCAACAATCCTGGGGGAGTTTTGTTTAATTCTTTTGATTTGATTTGAGCATGGGACTAGGCATCCCGGTTACCAGCCATTTTCTCGTGAATGAGGAGTGGAGTCCACTCCTCCTAAGAATAACCCACCTAGCATGGAAGATACAAACAGCCCTAGTTGATACATGAGCTGCTCGAGCATACAAAACAGAATTTCATTTGAAGGTTTGGAGTTTGGCACATACAAATTTACTTGGAACGGCAGGTAGATACCGCATAAAGGAAGGTATGGTGGACTCATATGGAATAACTTTGGGGTTTATGGAGTTTGGATGCACAAGCAGTATTCTTGCTTAGTACATGTGAAGGCTAGAAAGAGACTGGGAAGCGACCAACTGAGAGAGCGACAACAGTCATGAACATGCATTAAAATTAATCAACACCGAGTGCAAGCATAAGTAGGATATAATCCACCATGAACATAAATATCGTGAAGGCTATGTTGATTTTGTTTCAACTACATGCGTGAACATGTGCCAAGTCAAGTCACTCGAATCATTCAAAGGAGGATACCACCCTATCATACCACATCACAACCATTTTAATAGCATGTCGCAAGGTAAACCATTATAAGATCCTAGCTAATTAAGCATGGCATAAGCAACTATAATCTCTAATTGTCATTGCAAACATGTTTATTCATAATAGGCTGAATCAGGAATGATGAACTAATCATATTTACAAAAACAAGAGAGGTCGAGTTAATACCAGCTTCTCTCATCTCAATAAGTCCATCATATATCGTCATTATTGCCTTTCACTTGCACGACCGAACGATGTGGATAATAATAACAGTGCACGTGCATTGGACTAAGCTGGAATCTGGAAGCATTCAATTCATGGGAGAAGACAAGGTAATATGGGCTCTTGGTTAAATCAACAATTATGCATATAAGAGCCACTTAAACATTTTCATTATGGTCTTCTCCTCTCGACCCCCAAAGCAAAGAAAGAAATAAAACTATTTACACGGGAAAGCTCCCAACAAGTAAAAAGAAGAACGAGAAATCTTTTTGGGTTTTCTTTTTAATTACTACTACAAGCATGGAAATTAAACTAACTATTTTTTTGTTTTTCTTAAGGTTATCAAACATACAAGAAGAAAGCTAGAAAAAGAATTTAAACTAGCATTGATAGTACAATGAAAGAGTATGAGCACCAACAACTAGAATGAGTGTGTGAACATAAATGTAATGTCGGTGAGAAATACGTACTCCCCCAAGCTTAGGCTTTTGGCCTAAGTTGGTCTATGCCCATGGATCGCGGCTACTCTCCCAGGTGTACTGAGGAGTGTCATTGTACTGCCACTGACTAGCGATCTCCTCTGGATCCCACTGATAAGATGATGGTCGATAAGGGTCAAGTGGTGGTCCCAGCTCGGGCTCTAGAGCCGATGTCTGGCCACGGAGCGCATAGACGGCCTCCGGCAAGACAAGGTAATGGCCTGCAGTTAAATCAAACATAGAGGGCGAAGGCAGGATAATAATCTCATTGTGTTTCTTATGAAATCTCAAATTATACAAAAGCATCTTATCATCATTGTTAACAATAAACTCATGTGCTACCATGCTCTTATAGTCTAGAAAAGTAGGGGGTAGCAGTTTTTCCTCTTTCTCAAAATGCCTAATAGGTATCTCGAAGTGTCTAGCAAGGCGTGAAGCATAGATACCTCCAAAGATGGGGCCCTTTGTACGGTTGAGGCTTAATCATTTAGCAATAATGGCACCCATACTAACAGAGTTATCACGAAATAAGGCATGGAACAAAATAATAATATCAGGAACACTAAGGTTTCAGTTTGCGCGACCAATTAAGCATCGACTAGCAAATATTACAAAGTAGCGTAAAACAGGAAAATGTATGCTAGTAATTCTTGCATCAGAAACCTTCCTCGATTCCCCTACAGTAATAGTATCAATAAAACCATCCACATCTTTATGATGTGGTTCCTCTAAGCTGCCCTCGAAGGGTATTTTGCAAACCTCGCAAAAATCACGTAATGACATCTCCCTAGCCACATCATATAAATGAAAAGCTACTAAAGGAGGTGATTTCTTAGGATAATAGTAGAAGTTTTGCACGAAAGTATTGGTGAGTAAGAGGTACAGTTCAGCCTGGTCGTGGAGGAAGTCGGTGAGGCCTGCATTATCAGCCAAATAATAAAAGTCTTCATAAATCCTGGCTGCTTTCAAGAAATCATCACAAGGCCATTCACACGTCCGTACTTTCACCACACGAGGAAGATTATACTTGGCCTTTTCTTTCTCCTTAGCTTGTTTATCCTTAGAGCCTTGGCTAGAAGAGCCCCTCAAGAACAATCTCTTCATCTTTTTCTGAAATTGCTTTAGTGCTTCACTAATCTTGGACGTGATGCCTATATACATGATCATTTCCTTGGATATCGTCATGATTATTTGATCTTCTATCAATTTCCCAACAGTAATTTGTTTACCCACCAGATGCTATTTTCTCGAGAGAAACCACTAGTGAATTCTACGGCCCCCGGGTCTATCTTTTATCATATTGTTTTCAGATCTATTATTCCAAAAACCCAAAAATACCTTACTGCACTTTTTATTTGCCTCTTTTATTTTGTGTTCTTGTGCGATATATTTATCCAAACTCATCTTTTAATCTGTCTTTTTACCGAGGAGGGATTGGCAACCCCTCTTACGCGTTATGTACTTGGGTTGCGAGGATTTGTTCTTTGTGCGCAGTTACCATTTACATAGTGTTTCTTGGTTCTCCTACTAGATTGATAACCTTGGTTTCATAACTGAGAGAAATACTTGCCATAGTTGTGCTGCATCATCCCTTCCTCTTTGGAGATATAGCAACATAGATTCAAGCCACGTCAAAGGAATTTCTAGCGCCGTTTCCGGGGAAGATCAAGTCAAGGTAGTCTCTCGTCAACTTGCTAATTGCTGGCGTCGTTTTGGGGGAGACATCATCAACATCTATCAGGTTCCTAATCACAAATCTCATCTCCTTGCAAGTTACATTATTTGCCATTTGACTCTCATTTTCATCTCCCCCACTTCTAAAACATTTTTGCGAAAAGCACAAAATTATTTGCCTTTTTAGTTGCCTTTTTCCGTATGCCTTTTTGCTTGTTTGCTATCTTTGCTTGTGTTGCCATGTGTCTTCTATTTGCTTGCATCTTTGCTTGCGAAAAAACTATAACTGATAGTGAATTGAGTTCACTAGATTATCTTTATGAAGTTTTGCTTGAGATTCATGAATCTGAAAATTGTGATGAAGTGTTAAACGAATAAATTTATAAAGTGATTCATGATAGCCCCTTGAATGAAAAGCATGAATGCAATAATGTTATTATAAATTCTATTAGTGTCAATTGTATGCAAAACCCCGAGCTTGGGGATGCTTGTTTTGTTATGTCCACTACTTATTTCAATGATCATGATTGGGGTGATAATGATTCTTATGATCTTGAAAATTTATTTAAACCTCATGATGAATATGCTTGCAATAATATTAAAAGTGGGTCTGGAAGAGTGTCAACTCTAGGTAATAATAATCCCACTACGTTATAATAATCACACTATGTTGGAGAATGATCAATCTTATGAAATTTTTGATAGCAGTGGGCTTGGAGAGGTCATGAATTTATTTGATGATAATCCCACTATTTTGGAAGAGTGTCAACTTTGCATGCATGTGGGAAATGAAGAGAGTATTTTACATGATAGTTATATTGTTGAATTTGATTATGATCCTACATGTAATTATTATGAGAGAGGAAAATATGGTTGTAGAAATTTCCATGTTACTAAATTACCTCTCGTTATGTTGAGATCGTCAATGTTTTATTCCTCTTCTTTGCATATCTTAGATGTTTCTTGTCTTGATAATTTGTTTGCTTATAAAATTCCTATGCATAGGAAGTATGTTAGACTTAAATGTGTTTGTCATATGTTTCATGATGATCTCTTTGTGTTTCAATTCTTTACCTTTCATGCGAGCATCGTTGAAATCTTAAGCCTGTCTTAATGGCTATAAAGAAAGAGCTTGTTGGGAGGCAACCCAATGAATTAAATAATTTTTTCACTTTCTATTTTTGTTCTTGTGTGTTTGCACAATTATGCCTCTGATTAGAGTGTGTTTTTATGTTTTAATTAGTGTTTGTGCCAAGTAAAGCCTTTGGGATGATTTGGATGATAGTTGATTTGATTCTGTTTTTGATAGATTCTGTTTTCAGATTTTTTTTCCTTTGTTGTCCTAATTTTTCAGAATTTTTGGGGTTACAGAAGTATGGTTAGAGTTCAAATTACTACAGATCGTTCTGGTTTTGACAGATTTTGTTTTTGTTGCATTGTGTGCTTATTTTGATGAATCTATGGACTATATCGGGGGGTATAAGACATGGTAAAGTTGGAATACAACAGGTACAATGCAATAATAAAATATGAATGGGTTTGCAACAGTACTTAAAGTGGTGATTTGCTTTATTATACTAACGGATCTCACGAAGGTGTTGTTAAGTTTTGTGTGATTGAAGTTTTCAAGTTTTGGGTGAGATCACGATGGATGAAGGAATAAGGAGTAAAAAGACACTAAGCTTGGGGATGCCCCATGGCACACAAGGTAATATTCAAGGAGAACCAAGAAACTAGCTTGGAGATGCCCCAGAAGGCATCCCCTCTTTCTTCTAACGACCATCGGTAATTTTACTTGGAGCTATATTTTTATTCATCACATATCATGAGTTTTTCTTGGAGTGTCTTGTATTATATGAGTCTTTACTTGATTTTATTTTTAGTTTGTCACAAGTATCCTTGCTGGACACACCTATTTGAGAGAGCCAAAATTATGCTATGATTTGTTAGAATTGCTCTATGTGCTTCACTTATATTTTTGAGCTATGGAATTGCTCTAGTGCTTCACTTATATCTTTTTGAACACGGTGGTGCTTTGATTTTTGGAGAAATACTCTCATGCTTCACTTAGATTAATTTGAGAGTTAGTGAATTTTTGAAAAAAACCTATCATGCTTCACTTATATTATTTTGAGAGACGAAATTTTTATGCTCATGTTCTTCACTTAAATTTGTTTGAGCTTGCCAAAAGCAAACATATAAAACTAGTCAAAAAGTGATAGATATTCAAGAGGGATATAATAAAAGTTTTCATGAAGATCATTGGACAAAATAAACTTGATTCGTTGTAATAGTTTTGATATATGATGATAGTAATATGTGAGTCATGTTGGTGAGTAATTATGCTTTAGTAAGAATATTGGTGTTAAGGTTTGTGATCCCCTATGCAAGCACGAAAGTCAATAGTTATGCAATGAAATTACATCCTACTTGTGGTGCATTATTCGATGTTAGTTATGTTTAATGCCCGTTTATGAGAATTTTTGTTTCTTGGTTGGTTGCTTCTCGATCTTTTTGCTAGCCTCCACTTGTACTAAGTAGAAATACTACTTGTGCATCCAAAATCCTTAAACCAAGTTTTGCCATATGAGTCCACTATACCTACATATAGGTTGTATTTCCGTGTCGTTCCAAGTAAATTTGTATGTGACAACTGTAATTTTCAAAGTGAATATCCTTTCTGTTTGCCCGTACCACTCATGAAGCGGCAGGGGGTAGCCAATATTTTTCCATGCTAGATGTGTTATTCTCAAGATGAGTGTTTATTCACTTGTCATTGCACGAGAGTGTGGCAGTAATAGGGATGCCGAGTCCCGAAATGAAAAAGAAATTTACTTTATGTTTTCAAATAATAAATTCCTTGGAAAGTGTTGATATGGAAGGCACCCGTGCATACGGCTAGCACTACAAAAGAAGACATATCTGTGACATTTTTGGTCAAACGAAACTTTTTTCTGTCATACTTATGACACTTCTATGACGATAATTGTGACAAAACCCGGTATCATCATAGATGTGGTGGGCTCCTACTTCTATGACAAAAAATCATGACAGAAATGGGCTTTTTGTCCTGGGAGGGCCAGAGACGCAGTTGCATGACATTCTTTGGGCCGTCCATGATGGAAAAAACCATGGTAGAAGCGAGGGCGAGGAAAATTTCGGGGAGTTCCCGGTTACGGTGGGTGGTCGGGGGCCGAGCAATGTGTGATTCTCTCGTACACGTACGCGTGTGTGTGTGAGGCGTTGGCTCTAACTGAACCCGAGCGAGGCGTTGGGCTCTAACTCA
This sequence comes from Triticum aestivum, assembly GCF_018294505.1. Taxonomy (NCBI): domain Eukaryota; kingdom Viridiplantae; phylum Streptophyta; class Magnoliopsida; order Poales; family Poaceae; genus Triticum; species Triticum aestivum. The sequence goes on along the minus strand of NC_057813.1, from coordinate 436,303,737 downwards.
ACCCGAGCGATTGCACTGCAGGCTACGCGTTACTGAACCCGAGCGATCAATCGATGGTTGTTAACTGAACCCGATCGAGCGATTCCTTCGCTACTGCTGCTAACTGAAGCCGATCGATGCTGCCTCTAGATGAACAGTGAGCGTTTGGATGAATAGTGAGCGGTGGGGGTGGATGAACAGGAACTCATGGCGTTGCCTCGGGATGAACAGGACCCCGATTGATCGAGCCGGTTGGGGCTGGATGAACAGGACCCCGTGGAGGGCTGGATGAACAGGACGACCCCGTGGAGGGTTGGATGAACAGTAGACGGTGGAGGGGTGCCCGTGGAGGGGTGGTTGAATAGTAGCCCGTGGAGTAGCGGCGTGATGGAGGCTGGATGAACAGGAGCCCGTGGAGGCTGGAGGAGGTCGACGGTAGCCCGTGGAGGCTGGAGGAGGTCGATGGTGGAGATGAACAGTATCCCGTGGAGTCCCGCTTTGCAGTACGCCACACCCCTCCCGATGAACATGACCCCTGTTTCGACCGTAGCGCTTCAACACAAGTCCGTTTCGTCCGTTTTGCGGTACGCCACACCCCTCCAGATCAACAGGACCCCCGTTTCGGCCGTAGGAGGTCCGTTTCCTCCGTTTTGCGGTACGCCAGACCCCTCCCGATGAACAGGATCCCGTTTCGAACGTGGCCGGTCGAACACAAGGCCGTTTCCTCCGTTTTGCGGTACACCAGGCCTCGTTTCCATCGCATGTTCTGTCCAAGCCCTCTCGATGAACACGATGACGCATTCCGTTTCGACCCAGCGGTTGGCTCCCCATGAACACGACGACAACGCAGTTTCTCCGTTCCGACCTAGTATACGAGCCCTGGCCATACGTATGCACGAGTAGGCATTCGAGACCCCGCCCGTATGTACATACGTGGCCGTATTTTCTTTCTTGCACCCTGGCCATTGTACGTACGTGTACATGCTACGTGCGTGCCTCTACTACGACACGTGTGCGCCTCTACTACGACACGTGTGCGCCTCTACATCCACCAGTATGTACGTACACGTTTGTGACCAGAATGACAATGCTACGTACCTTCGACCAAGTGGGTCCTGACTGTCAGGAACTTCCTTGCGTGCGAAGATATAGCTGGTGGGTCCCAACAGTCAGGGGGGCGAATCATTTTTTTTTGCCCGGACGCACTTCCTTGCGTGCGAAGGTGTAGCTGGTGGGTCCCAGCAGTCAGGGGGAAACGTTTTTTCGTGAAATACGGTGGCCCATCCGGTGGGTCCCTGCTGTCAGGTGGAGGAATAATTATTTTGCGCGTAATAAGGAGGCACTTCCTTGCGGCTGCCATGGACCCAGTTGTCAACCTCTCCACGTACAGTACTCTTCCGATGGAAGTCGGTCGTTGCCACATTGACCATGCCGCGTCGAGAGCACCGCGGCAGTGGACGACGGCGAGGCCTAGGAAGGGGACGACACGGAGCCGGGGAAGACGCAGCGGTGGATGCCCACGCGAAGAGGAGTACGAGGGTTCACTGGTTCGGCTGCGGTGTGAGGCTGCCGTTACCGCAGAATAACATGGGGTGTGGGTGAGTAGAGGGATGACCTGGCCAGCGATGGGAGTAGTAGGGGGAGGTGAGGCCTCCGCGGCATCACAGCCGGCCACGGGAGGCAGGAGCACGCGGCACGACCGGCACTGGTTTGGGCGGCTGGAGCAAGAAGACCAGAGGTTGAAGAAGCACTAGGGCCGTTGGATGAACATCGTACGGTAACAAGAGCTAGAATCGTTCATATTGACTAAGTTGACAAAGCCCTCCATCCCTGTCAACTTGGTAGGCCCACAAGTCAGCCTCCCACTATGATGGGTTCCAGCTGGCAGGGGGAGTATTCATTTGTTTGTGCGTAATAAGGAGGCACTTCCTTGCGTGCGAAGATAGCTGGTGGGTCCGACCTGTCAGCGGGGGGCACGTTTTTTTCGTGAAATATGGAGGCCCTTCCGGTGGGTCCCAGATGTCAGGTGGAGGAATCATTATTTTGCGCGTAATAAGGAGGCATTTCCTTGTGTGCGGCCGTGGACCCAGCTGTCAGCCTCTCCATGCACAGTCTACTTCCGATGGTGTCGTTCGTTGACCACGCCGCGCCGAGCGCATCCAAGGTGGTGGACGACGGCGAGGCCCCAGACAACAACGAGCCGGAGATGGGAAGACGTGGGAGTAGAGTCGCTGACGGAGAGGTGTACGAGGGTTAACTAGTTCTAGTGCGGTGTGGTTCGGCAGTCGGTGGAGAAGAACATGAGGTGTGGAGGGGTGGAGGGATGGCCTGGCCAACGGTGGATTAGCGCTTCATAGCGAAGCGTGCTAAGCAGAGCTGCTAGCAGCAGGAGGCGGGAGGTGGTCCTGACGGTGTTGGAGGAAGAAGACGAGAGATTGAAGATGGATGCCGGTCGTTGGATGTAAATCCAACGGCTAACATGTCAGAATCATTTGTTGACTAAATTGACAACGACTTGCGTTGGCTTCGACCTATTGGCTCACATTTCAGCCTCCAAAAATGTGGCACGTATTCAACCCATTTTTCCAGAATTTACAGTCTTTTTTTTGCGCGGTAGAATTTACAGTCAATTTGATCTTTTTTAATACAGCCATTAGTTGGGCTGGATGAACAAATAATGTAGCGTCCATGCGGCCCATTTATTTTATTTCCTAAAAACTTACAGGCCATTTGCACTTTCTCGAAATACATGATTTTGCTGGGCTGATTCTAATTATAATGTTGGGTTGGGCCAGCAATGTTATCAAAAAAATAAAAAGGGGCTGAGCATTTTGTTATAAATATATTTAAATAATAAGTGATATTACTACATTCGTCCTTAAATCTTACCAAGCTTTTGTACACAATTACTAGGATTTTCGTGCAAAAACAATGTAGGATTTTATTGTTAAGAAATTATTTTTATAAGTTAATAAGATGTGGGATATTGTTTTCTTACATATGTAAGTATCTGTTAAATATATGATGACAATAAAAATAATATATAATAACATATAAAATAATTAAAATATAGTTAGAAGGGAAACATAAGTTGGACCTGGCGTTCCTATTCTTATATAAAAAAATAGAACAGACCTCTGCGCTTTCTTCAAAAAAATACATAAATTGGGCTGCCGATATTCAAGAAAAATAAAACCTCAGATCGGAGGTCCATAGGTCGGTCGATACATGACGACCCTCAAGAAAATACAAACATGCCTATGGACCTCCCATCCGAGGTCGTGGGCTGCGCATATTAAAAATGAAAGCCTAGACGGGGTAGCCCAAAACCCAGCTGATACTTGCTGCCCTAGTGATAATAAATGAGCTCCCCGGCTTCGTTGTGAATTTATCTCCTATAGTAACTACGTTGAAGCACCTAAAAAAATGTAAGTATGTTGTCAAACCCGTGGGCCCCAATGTCAGAATAGCATTAGGAGGAAGTATTTTTACGATGAGGCACTTGCTTGCATACGGCCATAGACCTGGTGGGTCCCGACTGTCCGCCTCTCCACGTACAGTCCTCTCCAGATTCCTCTTGTTTGTTCAACATGTTCACAACGGCAGACAGCGGCATTGTGGCGAGCTCACAAAGGCGCAGGAGGGGATTCGACCACCGGAGGAAGCGCCTTATTATTAGCAAAACTACTAAACTAGCCTAGTGGCCAAGTGACACTACCCGACAGCTATTTCGTCCGGGCTTGATTCCACCTGTGCAGGGAAAATATCTCCAATTTTTTTGCCTCTGCATTTATTGACATGTGGGTCCCCATTGTCATCTATGCATACCACGTACAACACTTGCCAAAACTTCATCCCTCGTCTCTTTGTTTTGCACACTCGACATTGTGTGGGCATTTTGACTGTGCATCATACGAAGATGTGCTATGCATGAATGTTGATCAGCATGATGTTAACTGGCTGGTAGTTCCATTTTCGACCATGAATAAAACTTCCAACATGATGTTAACCCTGTTTGAAAAGGCCGTGTCAATATAAATGCTCTGCCCCTGAAAGTTGCAGTTTCTTATCTGAAACTGAACTTGCAGTTTCTTATCTGAAACTGAAACTTGTTGTTTCTTCTCTGAGAATCACATTGTCTGCACTTTTATACTCCTATGAAACTACATTTTTAAGTGCTAAAAATAGATCTCTAGAATTCATAAAATACTTCATATGCTCAATACTGCAAATCTGAAATTCAAAATACATTCATATCTGAAAGTACCCTCAAAATACACAACACAAAACACAATTCACAACCTGCAAATACTGACAACCCTAAGCTCCTCCTGACAATTCACAACCTTCCCGACTATTAGGCTGGGGGGCAATCCCCTCCTATTCCTCGGCGGCAGACAGCCGCCTCGTGAGACGATGTGAATGGCGAGGGAGAGGATGGCGGGGAAGCATCATCGAGCCAACTGCTTTTCTCCTCTTGCAGTTGGGTTTGGTCGACGAAGACTCCACTGGCTCACTCTGGCAGGACACCCTCACAAACAGCACCCTGTAGATGCACGATCCTTCAATCTCTGGTGGATGCTCCATCTGGGATCGATACTCCCACCACCGCTCCCTCGCGATCGGATTCGGTGAATCTGCTTGCTCCATGGCCTAGAGGAGCAGCTCTATGTACTCCCACGCGACTCCCACCGGGAGTATCGCCGCCTTTTCGCTTTGTTGCAGATATTTGGCCATGGATGTCACCATCGCCGCTAGCTGGTCCTTGTTGTCAAACCAAGACTGTATCTCCAACATCCTAGCTAGCTTCACAGGGTCGCCATCTGCGATCCTCATGTATCAGTTGTACTCCTTCATCAACCTACTTCTCCACAGCACCTTCACTCCCCGGCGGTGGTTTCTGAATGGAAGAGGAGAGGAGCAGTGCTGGTTTTGGATTAGAATGGGAGAGGAGCGATGCTGGTTTTGGACTAGAACAGGAGAGGAGGGGCGGTGGTTTTGAAATGGAAAAGGAGAGGAGCGGTGCTACGTCTTGAGCTTGCGTTGGTTTTCCTCGAAGAGGAGAGGGTGATGCAGCAAAGTGTAGCGTAAGTATTTCCCTCAGTTTTGAGAACCAAGGTATCAATCCAGTAGGAGGCTCCTCAAAAGTCCCATGCACCTACACAAACAAACTGAACTCGCAACCAACGCAATAAAGGGGTTGTCAATCCCTTCACAGCCACTTGCGAAAGTGAGATCTAATAAAGATAGTATGATAAGATAAATATATTTTTGGTATTTTATAAGATAGATGCAAAAAGTAAAGATGCAAATAAAGGTAGATTGAAAGCAAATATGATAAGAGATAGACCCGGGGGCCATAGGTTTCACTAGAGGCTTCTCTCAAGATAGCATAAGTATTACGGTGGGTGAACAAATTACTGTCGAGCAATTGATAGAAAAGCGCATAGTTATGAGATTATCTAGGCATGATCGTGTATATAGGCATCACGTCCATAACAAGTAGACCGACTCCTACCTGCATCTACTACTATTACTCCACACATCGACCGACTCCTGCCTGCATCTAGAGTATTAAGTTCATAAGAACAGAGTAACGCATTAAACAAGATTACTTGATGTAGAGGGATAAACACATGCAATATGATATAAACCCCATCTTGTTATCCTCGATGGCAACAATACAATACGTGTCTTGCAACCCTTTCTGTCACTGGGTAAGAACACCACAAGATTGAACCCAAAGCTAAGCACTTCTCCCATGGCAAGAAAGACCAATCTAGTAGGCCAAACCAAACTGATAATTTGAAGAGACTTGCAAAGATAACTCAATCATACATAAAAGAATTCAGAGAAGATTCAAATATTATTCATAGATAAACTTGATCATAAACCCACAATTCATCGGATCTCGACAAACACACCGCAAAAAGAGTTTACATCGAATAGATCTCCACAAGAGAGGGGGAGAACATTGTATTGAGATCCAAAAAGAGAGAAGAAGCCATCTAGCTAAAAACTACGGACCCGTAGGTCTGTGGTAAACTACTCACAACTCATCGGAGGGGCAAGGATGTTGATGTAGAGGCCCTCCATGGTTGATTCCCCCTCCGGCAGAGTGTCGGCAAAGGCTCCAAGATGGGATCTCGCGGATACAGAAGGTTACGGCGGTGGAAATTGTGTTTCATGGTGCTGCTGGATGTTTTTGGGGTATGTAGGTATATATATCAGGAAGAAGTACGTCGGTGGCCGCCCGAGGGGCCCATGAGACAGGGGGGTGCGCCCTACAGGGGGGCGCGCCCCCCTATCTCGTGGGGCCCTCGGGAGCTTCTTGACTTGCACTCCAAGCTCTCCGGATCATGTTCGTTCCAAAAATCACGCCCCTGATGGTTTCATTATGTTTGGACTCCGTTTGTTATTCCTTTTCTTTGAAATACTGAAATAGGCAATGAAAAACAACAATATGGGCTGGGCGTCCGGTTAGTAGGTTAGTCCCAAAAATGATATAAATGTGTAAAATAAAGCCCATAAACATCCAAAAGGGGTAATATAATAGCATGGAACAATAAAAAATTATAGATACGTTGGAAACGTATCAAACATCCCCAAGCTTAATTCCTGCTCGTCCTCGAGTAGGTAAATGATAAAAAGAGAATTTTTGATGTGGAATGCTACCTAGCATAATTCATAATGTAGTTTTCTTTATTGTGGCATGAATGTTCAGATCCAAATGAATACAAAATAAAAGTTCATATTGACATAAGAAATAGTAATACTTCAAGCATACTAATCAAAGTAATCATGTCTTCTCAAAATAACATGGCTAAAGAAAGTTATCCCTACAAAATCATATAGTCTGGCTATGCTCTATCTTCATCACACAAAGTATTTAATCATGCAAAACCCCGATGACAAGCCAAGCAATTGTTTCATACTTCAATAATCTCAAACCTTTTCAACTTTCACGCAATACATGAGCGTGAGCCATGGACATAGCACTATATGTGGAATAGAATGGTGGTTGTGGAGAAGACAAAAAGGAGAAGATAGTCTCACATCAACTAGGCGTATCAACGGGCTATGGAGATGACCATTAATAGATATCAATGCGAGTGAGTAGGGATTGCCATGCAACGGATGCACTAGAGCTATAAATATATGAAAGCTCAATAAAAGAAACTAAGTGGGGGTGCATCCAACTTGCTCGCTCACGAAGACCTAGGGCACTTTGAGGAAGCCCATCATTGGAATATACAAGCCAAGTTCTATAATGAAAAATTCCCACTAGTATATGAAAGTGACAACATATGAGACTCTCTATCATGAAGATCATGGTGCTATTTTGAAGCACAAGTGTGGAAAAAGAGATAGTAGCATTGTCCCTTCTCTCTTTTTCTCTCATTTTATTTTTACTTTTCTTTTTTTCTTTTCTTCCTTTTTTTCTTTGGCCTTTTTCTTTTCTTTTTGGCCTTTCTCCCTTTTTTTCTTCTTTTTTTTCTTCTTTTTTTCTTTTTGTAAAGTCCGAAGTCTCATCCCGACTTGTGGGGGAATCATAGTCTTCATCATCCTTTCCTCACTTGGACAATGCTCTAATAATGAAGATCATCACACTTTTATGGATTTACAACTCAAAGCTAGAACAAGATATGACTCTATATGAATGCCTCCGGCGGTGTACCGGGATATGCAATGAATCAAGAGCGACATGTATGAAAATTATGAAAGTGGCCTTGCCACAAATACAATGTCAACTACATGATCATGCAAAAAGAAATATGACAAAAGTAATGCGTGTCATATGAACGGAACGGTGGAAAGTTGCATGGCAATATATCTCGGAATGGCTATGGAAATGCCATAATAGGTAGGTATGGTGGCTGTTTTGAGGAAGGTATATGGTGGGTGTATGGTACTTGCAAAAGTTGCGCGGCACAAGAGAGGCTAGCAATGGTGGAAGGGTGAAAGAGTGCGTATAATCCATGGACTCAACATTAATCAAAAGAACTCATATACTTGTTGCAAAAAATTTAGAAGTCATCAAAAACCAAAGTACTACGCGCATGCTCCTAGGGGGATAGATTGGTAGGAAAAGACCATCGCTCGTCCCCGACCGCCATTCATAAGGAAGACAATCAATAAATAAAATTGTGCTCCAACTTCATCACAAAGCGGTTCACCATACGTGCATGCTACGGGAATCACAAACTTCAACACAAGAATTCTTTAAATTCATAATCACCCAACTAGCATGACTTTAATATCACTACCCCCATATCTCAAAACAATTATCAAGCATCAAATTGATCATAACATCCAATTCACTTTCTATGATAGTTTTTATTATACCCAACTTAGATGCTCATCATTCTAGGACCAACTTTATGATCATAGCAAATACCATGCTGTTCTAAAAGACTCTAAAAATAATATAAGTGAAGCATGAGAGACTAGCAATTTCTTCAAAATTAAGACACCACCATGCTCTAAAAGATATAAGTGAAGCACTAGAGCAAAAACTATCAAGCTCAAAAGATATAAGTGAAGCACGTAGAGTATTCTAGCAAATTCTAATCAAATAGGCTTCTCCCAAAAGGTGTGTACAGCAAGGATGATTGTGGTAAACTAAAAAGCAAAGACTAATATAATACACGACGCTCCAAGCAAAACACATATCATGTGGCGAATAAAATTATAGCTCCAAGTAAAGTTACCAATGAATGAAGACGAAAGAGGGGATGCCTTCCCGGGGCATCCCCAAGCTTAGGCTTTTGACTATCCTTGAATATCTTGGGGTGCCATGGGCATACCCAAGCTTAGTCTCTTGCCACTCCTTATTCCATAGTCCATAAAAGCTTTACCCAAAACTTGAAAACTTCACAACGCAAAACTCAACAGGAAATCTTATAAGCTCCGTTAGTGAAAGAAAACAAAACCACCACATAAGGTACTGCAATGAACTCATTCTTTATTTATATTGGTGTTAAACCTACTGCATTCCAACTTCTTTATGGTTTATAAACTAATTTACTAGCCATAGATGCATTGAAATAAGCAAACAACACACGAAAAACAGAATCTGTCAAAAACAGAACAGTCTGTAGCAATCTGTAACTAACACAAACTTTTGGAACTCTAAAAATCTTACCAAAATAGGAAGTCCTGGAACATTTTTTTATTGAACATCAGCAAAAAGAATCAACGCAAAAGCACATTCCTGTGATTTAACAAAATTATATTCGTGCGCGCAAAGTTTTTGTTTTTCAGCAGAATCAAATCAACTATCATCGTAGGTTGTCCTATAGGTTCTACTTGGCACAAACACTAGTGAAAAGATAAAAACACATCTAAACAGAAGGTAGATGCAAGATCTATTACTAAACAGGAGCAAAAACAAAAATCATAAAGAAAAATTGGGTTGCCTCCCAACTAGCGCTATTGTTTAACGCCCCTAGCTAGGCATAAAAGCAAAGATAGATCTAACGAGTGCCATCTTTGGCACTAGGAGGGGAGGATCTCCTCTCTATAGCATTCATTTTTATATTTAAGGTAAGCACATGACCTCCACGACAACTGCGCCAGAAATCCATCTTGCTACATCTTGAGCTTGCGTTGGTTTTCCTCGAAGAGGAGAGGGTGATGCAGCAAAGTGTAGCGTAAGTATTTCCCTCAGTTTTGACAACCAAGGTATCAATCCAGTAGGAGGCTCCTCAAAAGTCCCACGCACCAACACAAACAAACTGAGAACTCGCAACCAACGCAATAAAGGGGTTGTCAATCCCTTCACGGCCACTTGCAAAAGTGAGATCTAATAAAGATAGTATGATAAGATAAATATATTTTTGGTATTTTATAAGATAGATGCAAAAAGTAAAGATGCAAATAAAGGTAGATTGAAAGAAAATATGATAAGAGATAGACCCGGGAGCCATAGGTTTCACTAGAGGCTTCTCTCAAGATAGCATAAGTATTACGGTGGGTGAACAAATTACTGTCGAGCAATTGATAGAAAAGCGCATAGTTATGAGATTATCTATGCATGATCATGTATATAGGCATCACGTCCATAACAAGTAGACCGACTCCTGCCTGCATCTACTACTATTACTCCACACATCGACCGACTCCTGCCTGCATCTAGAGTATTAAGATCATAAGAACAGAGTAACGCATTAAGCAAGATGACATGATGTAGAGGGATAAACACATGCAATATGATATAAACCCCATCTTGTTATCCTCGATGGCAACAATACAATACGTGTCTTGCAACCCTTTCTGTCACTGGGTAAGAACACCGCAAGATTGAACACAAAGCTAAGCACTTCTCCCATGGCAAGAAAGACCAATCTAGTAGGCCAAACCAAACTGATAATTTGAAGAGACTTGCAAAGATAACTCAATCATACATAAAAGAATTCAGAGAAGATTCAAATATTATTCATAGATAAACTTGATCATAAACCCACAATTCATCGGATCTCGACAAACACACCGCAAAAAGAGTTTACATCGAATAGATCTCCACAAGAGAGGGGGAGAACATTGTATTGAGATCCAAAAAGAGAGAAGAAGCCATCTAGCTAATAACTATGGACCCGTAGGTCTGTGGTAAACTACTCACAACTCATCGAAGGGGCAAGGATGTTGATGTAGAGGCCCTCCGTGGTTGATTCCCCCTCCGGCAGAGTGTCGGCAAAGGCTCCAAGATGGGATCTCGCGGATACAGAAGGTTACGGCGGTGAAAATTGTGTTTCGTGGTTCTCCTGGATGTTTTCGGGGTACGTAGGTTTATATAGGAGGAAGAAGTATGTCGGTGGTCGCCCGAGGGGCCCATGAGACAGGGGGGCGTGCCCTACAGGGGGGTCGCGGCCACCTATCTCGTGGGGCCCCCAGGAGCTTCTTGACTTGCACTCCAAGCTCTCCGGATCATGTTCGTTCCAAAAATCACGCTCCCGAAGGTTTCATTACGTTTGGACTCCATTTGATATTCCTTTTCTTCAAAATACTGAAATAGGCAAAAAAACAGCAATATGCGCTGGGCCTCCGGTTAGTAGGTTAGTCCCAAAAATGATATAAATGTGTAAAATAAAGCCCACAAACATCCAAAAGGGGTTATATAATAGCATGGAACAATCAAAAATTATAGATACGTTGGAGACGTATCAAGCGGCGCTGGATTTAGATTGGAACAAGAGAGGAGTGGCGATGGTTTAAGAGGAGAAGAGCGGAAGAGCGGCGCTGGTCATGGAAGTATTTTTTTTGTTATTTTGCATATTTTGGGTCAAAGTTTGACCACGTACAGTATTTGATAAGCAAAATGTGAATGCATGTCACCAAAAATTATATCGTTTGGTTCGTATTTGAATGTACTTTGAAATTATATTATTTTTACAATGTATAACATATATTTTATGTGCGAAAATCAAGGTCAATTATGACCCAGAATAAAAGGGAGACTAGTTAATGTGGGGTCGCTTTCTTAATTGAAGGGTAAATTGATTTTGCTTTTGATCCAGTCAGAGCGTGTCGGCCCTCTCGTCCAATCCTAAATCGCTGCCGCATGCTCCTCTCCCTCTTCTCCATTACAAAACCACCTCCTCTCCTCTCCATCATCTCCATTCCAAAACCACCGTCTCGCCTCTCCCTCTTCTGATCTTCTCCATTGCAAAACCACCTCCTCTCCTCTCCATCATCTCCATTCCAAAACCACCGTCTCGCCTCTCCCTCTTCTCCATTGCAAGTCCACTGTCTCTCCTCCCATCTTCCAAAGCTAGCACCGGACCACTCAGAAGGACATCTATGGAGAGGATGCAGCAGCGAATCAGGTAGATCGTCGGCGGCGACCAGGCAAAGTTAGCCAGGTTGAAGGAGATCCTTACTTGGTTTTACAATGAGTGGGAGATTTCAAGGATGGTGCGGGCCATGTGGCAATGTATGCGAAAGAGCGAGACGACAGTGATGAGGGCGGCGATGTACATGTACTCCTCGGCGGCAATCACACACAGTCCTCCGAGTTCATCGAGTATCTCCTCTGGGCGATGGAGCAAACAGATTCGCCCGAGGTGATAGTCAGGTGGAGGTGGTGGGCGTACAGGTCGAAGGTCGAGCACCCAGAGGATAACGAATCGATCGAGTATGGTGTGCCGTTCGTGAGGGTGCAGAGCCATCCGGAGCCACAGGAGTATTCATTCTCCCACCGCAAGAGGAGGTCGGATGGCGCGATGTCGCTTCCCCGCCGTTCTCCATGGTCCCTCAACGCTCTCCTCGTTTCAACGGCGACGGTAGGGTTTAAGGTAAGCTTCGCACTAACCTAATCTTCCACCTGCTCATGCTTACAATCAATGTGACAGCTAATGAAAAATCATGCTTACAATCAGTCTCTGAGTACTACGCCAATCACCCTAAAATAGCTCTGGACCTTTGGGTCAAAGTTGTGACACAGTGTACAAATAAAGAAAAATAGATTGGTGCTTCTTTCAGAAAAGAGTACTCCCTAGAAAACTGCCAATATAAGCTACTAGTATTTGGTTAGAGGATTTGCTGCCGAGAAAGATCCGTCCACAGAGAGCGCCACACATCCCACTGGTGGTGGTGGATGCCAATGCGTGCATGCAACATGGTTGGTGTCGGTAATTTTACTTGGCACACCTCGCACTCTGCATATATGCCGGTTCCATACGTACATTTGTGCAGTTCCACCAAAATGCAGCTGAATAACCCTGTTTGCACAGATAATGAAAAAGTGTGATTACATTATAGTGGCACTAGTTGATGAAACACACAAAATAAATAGAAGAAAATATTGCGATAGTATCATAGTATGCCATGCTGCAAGGGCGAGATGGGCCCTGCGACACCTCATACTAGACATCGTCCCAAGTCTCCCAGATACACCTTCTGCCAGTGATGAACATCAGTGTACAGCGGTAGTACAAGGAGGCGCCTTGAGACATTCAAATCTCTATTTTTGTAGAGGTCAACTAAAATTAAGCACCCCAGTTTGCAGAAACGCTTAAACATTAACAATGGGACTAGTTGATGAAACATACATTAACAAAGAGAAGCACTTTCTTTATCTACATTGGAAATGAAATGATAGAGAGGACACTCGCTCTATTTTAACTGTATTATTACTTCATTTTATCAGTGACACTAGGGTCGAGCAGGTGGCAAACGAGGTGTACCGTGCGTCGCAAGGATGGAGGCCGGGGGTGCTTAGACTGGGATGCTAAAGCTGGCTCTTTTAGTCACCAACATGGATGATTCAATTCATGGGACCTTTTGGCGCAGTTCGCCTAAAATGAAGCGATGTCCCATGAGCTAGCAGCTTCTTCTTCATTAGTTGCAATAAAATTGAGCAACATCAAGGTTGGTTGTGAAGCTCCTGGAATGCTCAACTATAATTTGGATATCACTAGCAAAAGAGCCCGTGTGTTGCAACGGGAGAGAAAACATAACACACGCTCTTAACCCAACAACCATCACTCAAGACCACAATAGGTCCATCTCCTTTATTTTTGCGGGGCATCATATTTGTGTTGCCGCTTATCCTCCTTCTCACCCTCGCCGGTGATGGCCTCGCTGTTCACACAAAACAAAACAAAAACGTGTTTGAATATGGTTAAGGCGTCTCTCTCTCCCTCTCTCCTCCCTCTCCCTCCCTCTCCCTCCCTCTCTCTCTCACTTTCTCTCACTCTTGCGATGAGAAATCTGTTGTTTTCCCCTACGACATTTTTCAGAGTTATGCATGTGTAGTTATCAATGTTTACTTTTCCCTATATTGTTATAGTGGGGTGTTTATTTGCAATCCGGATCACCGCCGGTAAGAAAGGAAAACGGATCTTACGCTATAAATTATAAGTTTTCTCCCAAAAAAATATTTAAAAAATATTTAACAGGTAAATTAACATCATATTTAGATTTCACACATTTTTCTAATAAAATTTCATATATAATATGTTGAAATCGAAGTTACGGTTTAAAAGATACGGATAATTTAGAAAATCATTTGTTTGACTTAAATATATTTCAAATAATATTTAAAAATACTTAACAGGTAAAAGTAATCTCATATTCATATTCTACATATTTTTCTAATCAAATTTTGTATATAACATGTTCAAATCGGAGTTACGGTTTAAAAGATATGGATGATTTTAAAAAAATATTGTTTGACTTAAATATGATCCACGGATGAATTACCTAAAACATCAGGGGGGGTTTCCAAAAATGTAAAATAACAGTTCGGGTGTGACTTAAATCCGGACTGCGGGTTGATTTCAAGAAAACATGGGGATTTTTGTGTAAAATATGAAAAAACGTTTTGTTTTAACTTAAAATAGGACCGCGGGTTGAATTCATTGAAATAGAGGGACTTTTCTGAAAAATGTCATGACGGACGAAAGAAACCCAATTTGCTTTATTATTAGGTGAAGATTTGTGCAGTTCAACTAAGATCGAGCGTGAGATGTATATCTCTATTTGCACAAAAAAGGTGGAAAGGAGGGTGACTAACAAGTGATGAAACATGCATCAAATGAAAAGAAGCATGCTCCTTATCTGAATGGCAATCCTACAAGGACAGTAGCAATTTCTAAAGCAGTGGCATTGCTAGATATTAGTGTGGGCATTAGGATTAACTATGACAACCATTAAATACGACATTACTTTGGGCACGGGAGAGTAGGCGGACTAGGACAGTTGCATTTCTAACTAAAAGAACCAACTTATCTTAATGGGAAATTTAGCAGGACATGTAAAAAAGTGCCATTGATTCATATTACTGGAGGCATTACATTGAAAACAACATTGGTATAACGTGTCCTTACTTTTAATAGTGCGACTGCTACATTTTACCACTGGCATTACATAAGAGTGGCTCGGGGCAACAAACATCAGAACAGGATATCTGGGTTGGTCCCATTTTTGTTCGATATAGCCACCTTATACTGTGTGAGGCTAGCAAATCTAGTGCTGGACTTACTCTGTTGACTTGTCCCCCAGTCCCCACTTTCTTTCTTTTTTCAACCAATAGATCGGGTTTATATTGAGTTTGTATTGTGTTTCCCTTTATTTCCCTATTAGACCTAGAGACCAGTTGAATAGCCAGTCTCTGCTACTTTTCGCCCCCATTATTTCCTCTTTCGACCAAGTCCTAGATTCAGGTAACAAATCCTCCCCCACCCCCACCCCCTTTCTTCCTTGTTTGAACCAAGTAGTACTAGATTCGAGTGCATGAACTAGTTTTACCTCTTAAACATAAACAAAATTAGGTGGTTTTCGAACAGCCGATCGATCCTATCTACGAGGGGGCCTGAGAAATAGTAAAAGATACAAATGCAGCGACATCAGGAGCTTGGGAAGTAGAGCAAGGCCGATTTTGAAGGAAGTTATACCTGGTGGTCACCGAGATGTCGCTAGGTGGGCGGCGGGAAGCCGGATCTGCCCACACTACGGCAGCAAGGAAGAAGGGGTTGGAGGCCCTCCCTCGCCAGCGGTGCTTGGGAGAGAACAGTAAGGCAGGCTGATCGGGACGCGCCAGCAGTGGGTAAGAGCCATCACCGAGGACGACCGCGTGAATGTTGCACCTTCTCACCTTCCCCGGCGGAGAGGATCCAACTGGATCTGTGACCAGAGAGAGAGAGAGAGAGAGAGAGAGAGAGAGAGAGAAAGAGAGAGAGTGAGAGAGTGTGTGTGGCCACCGTTGTCATGTTTAGATCTGGAGAGGACGAGACAGTGTGAAGAGAGAAACACTAGCAAGCAAGCACGGAGGCTCCTGCCTATATAGTGGAGTAGTACTAGTTTTCTTTTGTCTACCAGAGCCGGCTTGACCTCGTCAATGACTGTCGAGAAGTCCTCATGCACGTGGCCCGGAGGCGCAGTTGTCGTCATTTTGATCTGAAGCGCCGGATTATAACATAGAACACGAAAAAATGCCACATGACAAGAAATCATAACCTCACTGCCCAAAGGAGACAACATGAATCCCGACGGACAAACTAAACGAGGAACAAAGCTCAAATTAAAGATAAACTCGTAGAAAAGGGGTCCGTCGATAGATGTCCTAATTAACATAGCCGGCTTGACCTAGATGGCAGTCGAGTAGTCTTCGTGCATGTGCCCCCAATGACTAGCCCAACTCAGTTGTCGTTGTTTAACCCTCGCAGTGATCCGAAGCACATGACACCTAATTTTGCGAGATGACAAGAAACCTTTTTTTAGATTTCTCACCACAACTACATCCATGTACAACACAGCCTGCACGATATGTAGACGATAGCCAATCCAGGCGTGTCTGCTGGAGTCTGGTCACATGCATGGACGAACTGATCTTCCATGTCTTGCAGGGATCGTCCAGGCACCAATGTAGTACAACACTTCTCTAGTACTATCGCTCGTCTCCCTCTTCTATTAAGTCACCCGACTTGCGGGGCTGGGGAGTGTGCCTATGGTCGGTTCTCAATTGCGGTCCCACATGTGTGTGCAAATGCAATATGACGCGCATTCCATTAGGAGAGTAGCGTGCCAGACCGACCGACCGTCCGGGGTGCGACGCGAACGCAACGGGCGTGCTGTATACTCCGTACATGTGTACCGCCATTTTCTAGAGGCTTTGCTCCATGGTGCAATCCATGGATACAAAATTAGTATACTGTATTATTTAAAAGTCGAGGGCGGGGCTTTTCCTGCGTGGTAGGCGGGGCAGTTCCGCCTAGTCGGTTCGACAGAGACACGAGAAGATGAGGGAGTAGGCTGCTGCAAACGTAGGGCTGTGTGATTTGACAGTGAGTTACTGCTGGACAGGTGGGGCCATGTGATTTGACTTGCCATTATCATTTTAACTGCGGCTCTACGACCGACGTGAGTCTCCCGATTCCTGACCACCTCCATACAGGTGCCTCTCCCAATGCTCCACCATGTAGTAGAGGCTGGCTCTTGCATGAGAGCCCACTTCTCCACTTTTTCCTTGCCTCTCTTTCCTCCACATATGCAAATGCCATGTAAAGCGCACTATTGTACTTAGGTTGGTCGTAATGGAGAGTATCATATACTAGTATCATGCATATGATACTTTTGTATGATACTACATCCGTAATGCATATTATCATGTGTTGTATCATAGGATAGTTTATTTATTGTCATGCATGACACATAGTAGCACATCATTTAATATGATACAGTATCATATTATGATACTCAACTCTCTCTTTTCTTCATTTAATTCAACGTCACCTCATCATGATTGCATAGCTGGCATGCATGATACTACCTATGATACTCCCATTACAAGCAGCCTTACTTGCTCCTATAGGTGCTAAGCTTGCCACATAGGCATAAAGTCTGATGTGGCAAGTTAATCAAGAAGAGAGAGACTAGTTTGGTGACCCAAGGAAGAAACGGTGCTAAGCGTGTGTACCTACGTGAAAAGACAATTTTGAGTCTATAGCGAATTAAATGAAGCAAACTTAGCAACAAAAAACTAATAAGCACACCATTTCATTGGAAGAGGTCACTCCTTGGCAAATGCTATAAATACTAGTACTCCTTGTGTCCCATAATATAAGAACGTTTTTGGCACTACACTAGTGTCAAAAACGTTCTTATATTATGGGACGGAGGGAGTACGAAGAAAGAGATAGAGAGAAGTAAAAAAATACACTTATAGCCAACCTTATAGCTAACCTTGTTGTAGTATGAGTGACTAAGTGATGACTATGCATGGCATGCCAACATCAGATAGCCTAACGCACCGTGTTAAATCTCCAAGGGCGCGACCGCGCGAGCGACACGACGGTCGTGGTAGGAACGACCATGATATGGGCTGCTGGCAGCCCTTGGATCTGAGATCAAACGGTCGCATGCTAAGTTGTTGAAAATTTGCAGAATAACCCTCCAGGATAGGATATTCACCCATAGGTCTAGAATCACGCCATGCAACCGTTCGATCTCAGATCCAAGGGCTCTCGGAAGCCTGTATCATGGGAGAATGGAAAGCCACTACCCTGCCGTTCGCACGCTGGTAGTTCGCTCCTACTCGTCCCTGCATGTCCTTTAATACTACGGCGGTTCGCTCCTAGTCGTCCCGTCCTTTCACATTAAGGCAGTTCCACTAATCCTAGCCCTCCTCCCAAATCCATGGCATCCCAAATCTCCATGATCGGCGGTGAGTACAAGGTTAGAACCATCACCGGCGATGAGTTCGACGTCATCTACACTCGTTCTTCTGCGACAGTGAAAGGATGCCTTACTCGCTTCAGACGCATGTTCGAAAACTCAAATGATGAGTGGGTCACTGGGCCAGATGTTGAGTACACCACAGTCCTGGGACGAGAGAAGGATCTAAAGGACGAAGAGAGGAAGAAGCCCGCCGTGATCCAAGTTTGCGTGCATGACTTATGCTTGGTCTACCACATATGCCATGCCGACGTTGAATGCCTGGATTTTAAGGACTTCCTCGAGAGCAACCTAGTCAAATTCGTTACTGTAGACTTTACGAGCGACAAACAAGTTCTGGGTCGGATAGGCCTCGTTGTAGGCAACCCCTTTGACCTCCAGAAGAATCGGCTGGTGTCCTCTCGTTAGACTTCAATGCTGACCCTGGCAGAAGCCATGGTTCATCCTTCGTACGGTAAACTGGAGAAACCTCCATACACGTTTCATCGTTATGCATGGCAGCGGAATGTACTAGATATAGACCACATCCACTACACTGCAATGGATGGCTACCTTTGTTTCAATATCTACAAGGGTTGGATGAAGAGCAAGAGCCAAGTGTGCAGTTCAAGCAAAGAAGTATCGGCCAAGAGGAAGTGGGACAAGAACAATGTCGACGACGTGGACAAGGACTCCGAGTAAGGTGGCAATGTCGTTGCTCATGGTGGTTCTAATGCAGTGTCTACTGGAATAGTTGCAAAGTTTAATTTCAGGTGTGCTTAATTTAATTTGAGGGGTGTGTTATGTTGCGCCCCAGCAGAACTATGTTATGTTTCTTCTCGTTACTTTAACTCTTCAGTACGTACATACTAGTATTTCTTACATTTCATCTTTTAGTTGGTATAGTACTACCACTCGTTTCTTCACATTATATACGTACAATATATATGGACAACATCATATAGCAAGCAGTTTAGTTGTCAAAGAATTTCAGGGTGCTTAGTTTTGTCAAAGAATTCCAGGTTGCTTAGTTTTATTTGAGGGGTGGGTTGTGCTGGACACCATTATTGTGACTAGCCTTTTTAATGGTACTATATGCATAATTTGGCGACGAGCGCTCTCTATATGTACCACCTTTTTTTAATTTCAAGTTTTGCTCCATGGCCCAATCCATCGATACTACTACTGTACAAAAGTATACATTTTTTAAAATGCTAGAAGGCGGGGCAGTCTAGCTTGGTCGGTTTCACGAGAGGCGAGGGCCTTTGTGATTTGACGTCTCATTACTGCTGGAAGGCGGGGCCTTGTGATTTGATTGCTCGTATAAATCCGCCGACGACTTGAGGAGGAGCAAAGAACCGTGCGGTATACTCAAGTTTTCCACTGGAGTAGTACTACAACAGAAGAGCACGAAACACGGCAGCCCAGTGCCATATGGCAATAAAAAATGATCTAATTTGCTAGTCATCTCATTGTTAGCATTGTTCTATTCATTCCCTCAAGAAAAAAAGCATTGTTCTATTCATGTCTCGCAGAGAACGTGACACGTGCGGCGAAACACCCGAAGCAAAAGATGAAACACATGAGCAAAAGAAGAAGGAAGATTATCACCCCAAATGATCTAATTCGCCGCGGAGTCATAACTGCTTCTTCATCGCCTCCACGACCTCCATCTCCTTGCGCGTCTCCTCCGCCATCTTCTTCATTCTGTCCATGACGCGGGATTTCTTGATGCAAGCCTTCATCATCTGTTCCATGGCCGCATTACGTACCTTGACAGCAGCCGGGTGCTCGATGCGGAGCTTCGCCAACTCCTCCTTATATTCCATGACGAGGGCCTGCAGCATCTTCATCGAGGAACTACTATTCTCATACAGCTTCTTCCAGCTGGCGTTCTTCTCCTTCAACAGGTCGATCTCGTGGCAGAGCTTTGCCTTGTCCTCCTGAAGTCGCAGGATTTTGTCGGTCGCCTTCACCAGCTCCACCAAGCCTTGAATGAACTCCTTCTGCTTATTGAGGTGCTTATTGAGCTGATCGGGCATGCCATCGAGGGATAACGACTCTAGTGCCGCCGGCTCGGCATGTTCGCCTCTGCGGCTAGGGCGCTCCTGGGAGCCATCGCCTGCCCGTGAGAGATCTTTCGAGGTCTCTGTATGGCGGCGAGCCCTCTCTTTTTTTCCCGCAGCCTTGGTTGCCGCTCCCTTGTTATGAGTAGTTCTCGACCTAGATCTCTGCTCATCGTCCATGGCAAGGACGGTCGAAGAAGAAGCACTTATGAGCAGGAAAGGTAGAGTAATTTTCGGTTAGGTAGTTCCCCTTTTTATAAGCTAAGTACTAGCACTAGTACTAATACCTGCATAGTGGGAACATGTTCAGGTTTGGTACGTACTAGTAGTTGTGAGCAGGCTTTAGAATGGGATGGGAACAAGGTAAAGATTAATTGATGGTTTTGGTTTCGAGGCCCGAAATGGCGCCCGATGAGTTTAGTGGAACATAAATTTCAACTAGACTACACTGCTCAAATGCGTAAATATTATGTTACTGTCAAAATTTGGCACAAAATACGAAGGAGACCAATGGAAGTACTACTAGCAACCCATGATTTAACTACTCGCACGCGCGCAGTGGAGTAGTAATGTCTTTCTTCCACCCTCACGTCCAATCAATTTGCATGCGCTGTATTAATTGACCATCAACAAAGTGAACGACTTTACACGCGTCAAATTATCACACGGGGTGGATCTTGGTACAAAATTGCGTCCGCCTGTGTACCCGTGTGTGCGTGCGAGGGAATGAGTGCGTGTGTGGCGTGCGTGCACATCTTCACTTCGTGCATGTACCGACAATATGGCTCAGGGAGGACGAGTACATCCTTCTAGAACCAGCAGCACGTCACTGTGATCAATCCACACAAGGAGGTCATGACAACGCCTCCATATGTGCCATGTGGCTTCATGAATGTAGCATGCCATTGGAATTCTAATTTATGTGTTTTGCACATACTCGAAATACTAGTAAGGTACACGTGCATTGCACGCATCAGATTTTGCAACCAAATTATGAATAAATACCACACTATACCATGTAAGCTCTGAGTCATATATGCCTGATGTAGACTTTTGTTTAATTCTTATAGTTCATCTCATCCAAAATCAATTAATTTTTATAAAAAGCTAGGGCCTCTTGGATTCGTAGGATTTCCAAAAGGCGGGAATAGGAAAAACATGGGATTATAGTGGAATATCGTCTTGAATCCTACAGGATTGTACGAGTGTTTGATTGTGCATAGAAAAAATGCAGAATTCTTTCAAAGAGGTTTGACTGGATGGGATGTTTCCTATGAAATCTAGTGCAAATGAATCATATGGAAAAATTCCTATGGTTTACAATCCTACGAATCAAACAACCAAGATAGGAAAAATTCCTAAGGATTAGAATCCTCCAAAATTCCTTTGAGAATCCTTTGAGTCAAAGAAGCCCTTAATCTATTTTATGATTCATGAAATTGTGCGTTGTAAAGCATGAAGTAAAAACAAATAATGGCAACTCAACTAGAAAAAAAGTTTGGGCAGTTATGATAAGGAAGATTCTAGAACAAAAGAGTACCACTGTTGTTTTGAGGTTTGTGCATTATGCTTAAGTTCAACCATGGAGTCTGCTAGATTGTACATGTGGCAAAATCTGGTTGGGGTCTCGAAGATGGTGCGAGGGGCCGAGTGTAGGGAGACTATGAAGGAATGCACAAGTGCGAGATCGATATTTAGAGAGAGGGGGCGAGAACGTGCGCTGTTGCGCGCAGTGGCGGAGCCATGAAAAATAAATGAGTTAGGGGGCCAAGCATTGCTAATCTTACGAGGAGGGTCAATTCATGAACTTAAACCATTTTTAGCAGCAATTGTCTAATGATCACATTCATATTAGCCTCGATATATAGTGATGTTAGGGGGGCAGGGCCCTTACTGCCCCTTGTCTTCGCCATTGTGCGCGCGTCTGAGAGATGAAGCGGAAGGCATGGATGATGAGAGGGGGACATTGGATATATAATTAATGTGGGTGTATTAGCTATATATGTTAATCCTATATAGAGAGGTATAGATTGATTGATGTGGACGTGGGAAAGAGGGTGATACCTCACTGGATATATCGATTGATCGGTTTGTGTGGAAAACTATGAAAGACCTAGCTATACACACACATACATAGAGGAACATTGATCGTTGCGCATGCACGCGTGAGAGATAAAGAATGCCCGATATGATGGAGAGGGGGATGTGTGTGGATGTGTGCCTTCATGGGAGACCGACCTGAAGAAAAAGATTGCACGTGTGCGATGGATAATGCCGACTGGTAGTGTGTGTGCATGCATGCACGAGAGAAAGTTAGTGGTACAATTATAAAGAGAAGACGATTATGTGGGTGTAAAAGACTAGGTGAGGTCATAATCAATGTAAAGTTGAATTCAAATATTTGAATAAGAGATCTCGATGTTTGAAACCCATGCATGCATGAATATAATGGAGATCTGCACGGTGTGGTTTGGAAACGAGCATGTTGTAATGTATACACATTGAACAAGGTCAGACTGATTTGAATATGAGATACCGATGGCAAACATCATTTGGCCACGTCGCATCTGTGCATGGACACACTATTCTAATTGGAGATGATGGGTGGCTTTCGCATCACATATCTATATCTATACCCCTATATATATTATATATTATATTTTTTTTATATTGTGTGTGGGTAACTTTAACTTTGAAAGATGGTCGTTGGATGAGGCGAATCCGATGGTCCAAAGATGGAAAATTTGAGCACTACTGGCCGTTGGATATCATCTAGATTCCACCAGATTTCGCCACATGTATAATCTAGAAGACTCCATGGTTGAACTTAAGCATAATGCACAAACATCGAAACACAAGCACTTCCTCTTTGTTCTAGAATCTTCCGTATCAGAATTGCCCAAATGTTTTTCTACATGATTTGCCATTATTTGTTTTTACTTCATGTCTTACAATGCACAATTCGATGAATCTTAAAATAGATTAGCTTTCTTATAAAAACTAGATGATTTTGAATGAAATGAACTATAAGAATTAAACAAACATCTACATCATGCATATATGACTCAAAGCTTACATGCTATAATGTGGTATTTATTCATAATTTGGTTGCCAAATCTCATGCGTGCAATGCACGTGTACCTTACTCTAGTCTAAATGGTGTTTGTGTGTGTGTTGTACGTGTTGAGGTGCAAATTGTCTTTTTTGGTACAGTTAAGCTTGTTCTTCCGAAATTTCGAGCCGCGCCTTGTTATGCCGAAAATTCAAGCTAGCGTCTTTGTCTATTGTGCTGCGAAACTCCCGCCTCTTCAACCCACGCCTTGTTAGCCCGAAATATTTAAGATATATCTTTGTCTTGTTGTGCTCCGACAACTCCCTCCATCTCAACTCACGCCTTTCTATTCCGAAATTACAACGCGCGTGAAATCTCCCACCTCCTGTGAAATCCCAACACGCGAAATGCCCGTGGTACCCCTGAACTGAAAGAACCGCCTCAAATCGGTGGGGGTACTTTTGTAACTTACCCCATATTTTGGACAAGCGCATCCCTAAGCCATGGTTCCCCACTGCCATGCCATCCGCCCACCCACTCATACACCGAGGCCGCAAAAACCCACGATGAAACCCCACACCCTGCTCCATCCGCCACCCAGCCGGAGCCTCTTCCCCGACGACGTCGTTCACAGCAACACCTCGACGTCCCTCATCCACCGTACCGGATGAGGATTCATCGTCGATCTCGTCATCCCGTCGGTTCAGCAACCCCGTCCTCCACCTCCAAGGAGCTGCCCCGACGTTCCCCTCGTCTTTCGCGCCACCTCCATTCCCACACCGCCGTCTTCACCTGCACCACCGGAAGAGCATCATTATCACCGTTTCCTCGGATGAAGTTGCGGCCTAATCGGCACCACCAAAGAGGTTGTACACTAATCACCGCATTTTCTTTTTGATTCGATCTCACGGTGCTACCGGCGCTAGGTCCCGAGCCGACACGGCGCGGCTCCATCCACGGCGGCGTCGCCGGCCACTTCCTCCACGGCATCGCTCCCTCGGCGGCGACATCCACATCAGTAGGAGTTGCTACTGATTTAGCTCTCGCTCCCGCTGCTCCTCTGCTCTTGCTCTCGGTCCTCTGCCTGGTCTGCTCTTGTTCGCGCTGCTGCTCTTGCTCTTGCTCTTGCTTGCGATGCTGCTCCAATTTAGCTACACTTCAGTCGACTAAATCGACTTTTGGGTCAGTCGATTCTCAGGGGTTGGGGGGCTCATCGGGGTGATGGAAGAACCAGCCGCAGCAGGGAGGGGGGCTCGCCGGAGAGGTACCCCACTATCTACTTAGGGTTCAGGGTGGGGGCGATGGTCGCCGATGGTGGCGGGGCATTGGCGGGGCAGTG
>NC_057813.1:436214691-436278942 GCF_018294505.1 Triticum aestivum | reverse complement strand
GGATGGCCGGGGTGGCGGTGGACCGGTGATGGGGAGTGTTTTCGGGGCGGGTGGGGCGGCGCACCACCGACCGCGGGCGGCGGGGGGCTACTGTTTGGCCGGTGGTGGCTGGCGGCTCAGGGGGTGGAAGTTGAAGATGAACTGCGGGCCCTTGATTTCGTATCCAACGGCTGCAAAATCGACTGACCAGAGATGAAAAAGTCAGTCGACCGACGTGTAGCCTCACCTTGCTAGTGCGTTCAGTTTCGACAACAAAATTCAGTTTCGACAGCAAAATTTAGTTTCGACAGTAAGTTCAGTTTCGACAGTTAAGTTCAGTTTTGACATTTAAATTCAGTTTCGACAGTTAAGTTCAGAGATGAGCGGCTGATGTATTTTACATCTAGCAGTTTGTAGTTATGTATTTTACGTTATGTATTGGAGATTCTATTAGAATTCCACTCAGGTTAATGTTGTCTCTCTTGTCCTGCTTCAGCCTCGGCGTCGTACAACTCACCGGAGCTGCTCCAACGACGAAACCCTCCATCACAGTGGAGCAGTACCTAGGGCTCCATCTCCAGACGCCTAAGATCTTCTTCCCCTCCTCCGACAGCCAAGTCAGCCGGAGCATCCTCACCGGCCAACCCAATCACGCTTAGATCGACATGGCTTCACCAAAGAGGTTGTACACTTGTTGGACTCTCTTGAATGCCATCATTATTTATCTCTGCGCGTTTGAGCTGTGCACTTGTTGATGGGCCTGGGAGTTGAGCTAGTATGGCAGTGGCCTGGGTCCAAAGTAATAGAAGTAGCACAAAAACATTTTTTAGTGTAGGATTTTTTGCTCAAGCCTGCCTACTAGAATCGCCATTGATTGAAAGGATAAGTGAATGAAAAACATAGGAATTGGAAAGTTTCCTATGGTACTACTTTTCATGAATTTGGTGCAAAGGAATGGAGCAAAGGAAAACTATAGGATTTGTTCATTTAGTGTCTCCTTGAAAGAAAAACTGTAGGAATTCTAATTTCCACTTGTCCTCCTTTTCATATTCCTATTCATCAAGCACAAGACTAAGATATAGTAGCATAATAGCATTATAATCGTGCATTTTCTTGTGGTTTGACTTAATCTCACCATGCTTTTTTGCATCCTGTGATCTTCCAATTGTTGTGAATTAAACACCCATATTGGCAGAAATCTTGTGTTTTTAAATTGTCTGCTTTTAACGTGCATTCCTATCCTATTCCTGTCTATTTCCTATCCCTACATTGTTAGAATCCTCAAATTCAAACAAGCCCTTACTCAATTACTTCTGTTACGGATATGTGTCAAAGAAAACCTTGTGTGGTTTGTCCTGCTCTAGCGGTGCTGTGTTCCACCCCAGCATAGCTGCTCCAACGACGGAAGGGTTCACCACAGCAGGGATCCACTCTCCAGACTGTCTTTCGCCGCCTCAGATCTTCTTCCCTGCCGCCGACAATCACGACAACTGCATTACCATCAACAACTGAGCAGATGACCTTGAGGACTACACGGGTCCACAAGAGAGGTCGCACTCTTCCGTGTCTGCTTACGTTATGCGTCGCTTAATATGATGACATGCTACATTATCGTCGTGTTCACCTATTAGACTCCGAGTCAGGTCCAAACTAATGTTGAAACTTGAGTTTTTAAATGGTTGTGGGGTACATATTGGGGCAACAATCAGTACTATCTGTCTACTATCTGGTTAATCTCCGGTGTCTACTATGAGTTTCATGTTGGGTGCAAACAAACATTAAAGGAGCCATTATCTGTATTTTTTAACTAAAGCTATTATCTGCATGCTATCATCAGTTTTGGGTCTATCCACAGTTTGCTACCATCACTCTGGATTTGTGCATGCACTCCTTACATAATCTCACTATGTTTTATTCCTATGCATGCTAGTTATTGTACACAATGGAACTGATCATGTAGAGCAAAAGAGACGAGCCTTGCGTGGCAATAAAATTTCATGCAGACGTCGTTCCATGGTGGGCGCAAAGGCAGCCCCCCTCCACCCATTTCGGATCGTAATCAAGAGAAAGATAACTGTTCTGGGGGGATTCACAAGGAGAAGACCACTCCTATTTACCCCATGAGGTCTTCGCTCTAACTTGGCATGCTGATGTTGGTAATATCATGCATATGGTGCCTTGCATTGCTTACTATATACATTAAAGATGTCATCTGCTTAGTTTAGACATGCTTTGTGTCAATGACATCTGTTTAGTTTCTTTATTGTATATGTGAATCATGCAATGCCATCTTGTTTAGCCAGGCATCATATATGTGAATTTTGCAATGCCACCCTGGTTAGCTAGTCATCTTATATGTGAATTATATCATGCCATCATTTTTTTATTACGTGTTAAATTTGTCAAAAAATTTAGTACATTCAATTACTCTTCCCGTGCATCAGCCATTCGCCACGGTCATGGAAAAATATGGAGTGGAAACAAGGTCTTTAGATGAGACAATGCTATCTGACGAATCACATGTCTTGCTGCTTACCGATAGCTCCTCAAAGGAGGATTCAGAGACAGATGACCAGTCATATCCCCCCCGAGGTGCATGCTCTAACTTGGCAGGGTTATGTTGCTCATATCATGCGTATGGTATCTTGCATTGCTATGTCATTTGCTTAGTTAGACATGCTTTGTGTGAATGCCGCCTGTTTAGTGTCTAATTACCATATATGTGAATTATGCAACGCCATCTTGTTGCAAGACATTATATATGTGAATTATGCAATGTTATCTTGTTGCAAGGCATTATGTATGTGAATTATGCAATGCCATGTTGTTTAGGCAAGCGTCATATATGTGAATTATATCATGCCGTCCTTTTTTTGTATTTCTCATTGCTTTTGTCAACAATGTTTGTATATTCAACTGCTCTTCCTGTGCATCAGCCATTTCAATTGGTGATGGAGAAATCTGGAGTGAAAACAAGGTCTTCGGAGCAGACAATGCTACCTGCTGAAGCAGATATCTTGCTGGTTACAGATAGCTCTTCAGAGGAGGATTCAGAGGCAGATGATCAGTCCTATTATCCCCCTGAGGTGTATGCTCAAACTTGGCAGGGTTATATTACTCATATCATGCATATGTGGTATTGCAATGCTTAGTTTTTACATCATATACATAATATTGAATGCCATCACTACAAAAAAAGACACATCCGTGACATTTTGGGCCGAACGAAATTTTTTTCTGTCATACATATGACACTTCTATGACGATAATTGTGACAAAACCCGGTATCATCATAGATGTGGTGGGATCCTACTTCTATGACAAAAAATCATGATAGAAAATGGGCTTTTCGTCCTGGGCGGGCCGGAGACGTAGCTGCATGACATTCTTTGGATCGTCCATGACGGAAAAAAACCTTGGTAGAAGCGAGGGGGAGGAAAATTTCGGGGAGTTGTCGGTTATGGTGGGAGACCGATGCGTGTTTCTCTCGTACGTACGCGCGTGTGTGCGAGGCGTTGGCTCTAACTGAACCCGAGCGAGGCGTTTGGCTCTAACTGAACCCGAGCAATTGCACTGCAGGCTACACGTTACTGAACCCGAGGGATCGATCTATGGCTATTAACTGAACCCGATGGAGCGATTCCTTCGCTACTTCTGCTAACTGAAGCCGATCGATTGGATGAACAGTGAGTGTTGCGGGGGTTTTTGGATGAACAGTGAGCGGTGGCGTTGCCTCTGGATGAACAGGAACCCGTGGTGTGGAGGGCTGGATGAACAGTAGAGGAGGGGTGGCCATGGAGGGGTGGTTGAACAGGACCCCGTGGTGTGGAGGGTTGGATGAACAATAGACGGTGGAGGGGTGCCCGTGGAGGGGTGGTTGAACAGGACCACGTGGTGTGGATGGCTGGATGAACAGTAGACGATGGAGGGGTGCTTGTGGAGGGGTGGTTGAACAGTAGCCGGTGGAGTAGCGCGCGGTGGAGGCTGGATGAACAGGAGCCCGTGGAGGCTGGAGGAGGTCGACGGTAGCCCGTGGAGGCTGGAGGAGGTCGACGGTAGCCCATGAAGGCTGGAGGAGGACGACGGTGGAGATGAACAGTATCCCGTGGAGTCCCGTTTTGCGGTACGCCACACCCCTCCCCCCCTGTTTCGACCGTAGCGCTCCAACTGTCAGGACCCCGACTCAATGCCACATCGATCTAGCATGTAACACCTCATATCACTTTGCGGCCTCACGCACGGTATTCCATGGGTGTCGCCTTACCTTTGCCCGGGACCGTTTGCGCCTTTTGGCACACGTGTATGATAGTGTCGCTAGCATCCATATGATAAGGAGCCCGAGCTGACATGGCTAGTCGTAAACCCAAAGTGGCACAAACTTACAGGGACAGGCATCCATGACCCAGCATCGAACATGTCGGTCATCAGCGAGTGAATCCAGGCTGTAGCACTGGGCTAGCAGGACTCCGGTGAACCGGGCTGTAGCAGGCTAACAGGACTCCAGTATTCATCGCGTGACATTTCCCCGAAGGGACAGACACAGGAACGAAGAAGGACACATGCCGGCCAGCCTAAGTGTTCCGGAGCAGTAGCAAGCTACCAAGGCTCAGTGGAAGCACTAGGAGACATTTCCTGGTAAGAGAGGCTACTAAGGATAAACAACTAGATAGTCAGATCCCACACATACCGAGCATTTTAATAACATACACACAATATGCTCGATATGTGCAAATACAACATGGCATCACAACATGACTCTACAACTCAAGTATTTTATTCAATAGGCTCCGAGGAGCAAGATATTACAAACATGGGTCTTACGACCCAACATTCAGAGCATACAAGTCAAAGCACAAGCGGAAGCTTAACATGTTTGGGTACAGACATCTATAAATGAAAAAGGCTTAGAAGCCTGACTATCCACCAGATCCTACCGAGGGCACAAGATCATAGCTGAGGTAACAAGCTAAACGTCGAAGACCACACGAAACTACTAGCGAGACTGACGTCTCTCTGCAAAAACATAAAATAGGCAAACGTGAGTACAAATGTACCCAGCAAGACTTACATCAGAACTAACTACATATGTATCATTATCAACAAAGGGATGGTGGGGTTTAACTGCAGCAAGCCAGCTTTGACTCGGTGGCTATCCCGAACTACGACTGCAAGTAACTCTTTTGAGGTGGCGCACACGAGTCCACATATTCACCATATCAATACACCACTATGGATCCGCTCCCATCTACCTACGAGAACGCCATCCATAGCACTCACACTTATGTTGCGTATTTAGAGTATCCACTTTCACTTGTCTATGAACTGTACAGGCAACCCAGAAGTCCTTTACCGCGGACACGGTTATTCGAATAGATGATGTTAACCCTGCAGGGGTGTACTTCTTCACACACGCTCTCACCACTTACCGCTGTTTACACGACATGTACTCGGCAACCTTCAAGCGGAAGCCCAACGAGGGTGTCGGCCACGACCTACCTAAACACTCAAGTCTCTAGTCCAGGTTTATCGCCTATTCGG
The DNA here is from genome assembly GCF_018294505.1 of Triticum aestivum. NCBI lineage: Eukaryota > Viridiplantae > Streptophyta > Magnoliopsida > Poales > Poaceae > Triticum > Triticum aestivum. The sequence continues at coordinate 436,273,425 of NC_057813.1, read as the reverse complement.
GTTCCATCCGCGAGGAGATCCGGCCGAAGTTTCGCTCACAGCCCCAAACAATGTGTGCAGGGTTCCCGAGACACCAAACGGGTGCCCGGTACACCATGCCACGTGCCTACCGCATCACAGCCCACCCCTCCGGTCAGCACTGCGCACGGCCTCGAGCATACTACAAACACCAAAAACTACTTGCAACTCCTGGACAGAGGACAAGGGTGATTAAGAAGCCGAGAGGGTCCATTGGTTTCAGGCCCAATGAATGGTAGTATCTGTTTCCTGGATCACAAACACAGAACTCAGTTCCTGAGGACGGTTTCAATGAGACAACCCACCATGTACTCCTACATGGCCTCTCACCGCTACCTTTACCAAATCGTGTTCACACACTTTGCTCACACACACAGTAGGACATGTTCACACACCCCACTCTAAGCAGTAGCAGGCATGACAAACAAGCATGAATGAGTAGGCACAACAGGGCTCAAACAACTCCTACTCATGCTAGTGTGTTTCATCTATTTACTGTGGAATGACAGGTCATGCAAAGGATAAAGGGGTTCAGCTACCGCAGCAAGTAACAAATGAATCGTTTTTGTCCTAATGCAGTAAAAGAGAGCAGGAGCGAGAGAGTGGGATTGTATCGGAATGAACAAGGGGGTTTTGCTTGCCTGATGGAGTGATAGTAGGATACTGCCCTTCAGTCGGATAATCGTAGGTATCCTCGGAGGCAGGACCTACCATGAAAGATACGTCGAACACAATCATCACATGACGATATGCAACTATATGATGCATGCTATGACATGGCAATATGAATGTGTTTTGGGCTAATGCACGCTAGAACAGATTGAGATGAGTCCATTTGAACCAAATATTCAAATGCAAACCCATTTTATGAAGTCAGAAAGGTGCATTAACTTGTTTCATCTAAACAGCAAGGTTAGGCTGCTCTAACATGCATGAAACCAGTACATATGGATAGATTGGATTTTTCTGATCATTTTTCATATATGAATCTTTGCATTTGGAGTTACAGATTAATTTCTATGAATTTTTGAAGTTTGCATGATTTTCTGGAATTTCCTATATAAGAATAAATCCAGAAAAGGATTTACTGCGTCAGCCTGGCGTCAGTGTGACATCAGCGGTCATCTGAGACGGTCCAGGTCAACCCTGACCTGTGGGTCCTGTCTGTCGGTGTTAATTAAACTAACTAAGTTTAATTAGCATTAAACTAACACTAACCTAGTTTAGTTAGTGGCCTGGGGCCCACACGTTAGTGAGGAGAAAGGGGGTCAAACTGGGTAAACCCGGGTCAAACTCGCTGGAGTTGACCCAGGGCTCGTCGCCGGCAGGCCACAGACGTCGGAGGGGCTCGGGATTCCTCCTCCGGCAACCAAATGGCCGTCAGAGGGCATCTACGTGACGCGGGCACTCGTCCGCGTCGGATAGCGGCAGTGGTTGGGCCTCGGGTGGCTGGAGTCGTCACCGGCGTCGACCTTGGCGGTCGCCGGAGCTCTGGTGAGGTCGGGGCCGACGCTACGGCGGTCGGGGCAGCTCGTGCGGGGCACCTACGTGCTCTACGCGGCTCGGAGAGGAAGCTGAGCACGACGGCCGGACCGTTAGGTGGCTGGAGATACGTCGGCAGCGAGCACAAGCGGCAGCGCGTGCGGGTGAGCAAGGTGCGGTGGCTACGGTGCACGAGAGCGAGAACGGTGAGGGGGAAGAGGATTAGTGGCTCACGGCGAGTGCAGGGAAGCGAACGGCAAGCTCGGGGAAGAACCGGAGCGGTCGGGGCGGCGAAGGCGATCTCGTCGTCGGGAGGTTGGGCAGGAGCTCGGTGAGGACGTTCGGTGGCTTCCGGCGGGGCGTGGCTCGGTGAGGGGGTGGAGGACGAAGTGGCGGAGCTTCTGGGCGCGTCGGCGAGGCGTGGGGTGGCCGGTGGCCATGGCTACGGCCAGTGGCGGCTGCGGCTGCACTCGGGTGGGTGCGCACGAGAGGGACAGGGGAGGGAATGAGCACGGGGAGAGGAGTGAGAGGGCCTGGGGGGTTGCATGGTGTCGCGAGGGAGGCCCAGGCTACGAGGGGGAGGTGGCAGGAAGCAGGAGGTGGCAGGGGCGCGTGCTGGCGTGTGGCGAACACACGCGTCGCGTCCTTCTGGCGCGATGTGGAGGACGACTGGCAGATGGGCCTAGTGGGCTGCTACAGTGCTAGGCCGGCTAGGTAAGCGCCAGGTAATCTCTCTCTCTCTCTCTATTAGTTTCTGTTTTCTATTTTTCTTCCTCTGTTTTGGTTTAGTTTAGCAACTAAATCATTTTAATAAATTCTGTATGTTATTATGTGGCTTGCTAAAATATATACAAAGCCACTCACAAACTTCCAGAATTATTGGAGTCATATTTAATATATATTAAATATAAATCCAAAGCAAATATATTAGATTAATTCAAATGGCCAAAATAAATATTTCTGTGACTCCAAAAATATTGGCTTGAATTTTACCTCTTACCAATACTTCTATAGAATAACAGGAACATTTTCTTGGATTCATTTGAGAAGATTTAAATGTTGGTTATTTTTAGAAGTTTTTTGAGGCTTTTGAAAATTCCTCAATTCAAATTTCATTTGAATTTAAACATGATGCACACATGGAAGCTGGCATAGGTCAGACCAGAATTAGGGATGTGACAACTCACCCCCACTAAACAAGAACCCGAGATTCAAGACGTGAGGTAAGAAGACAAAGGGGACACTAAGTATCACAAACTTCATGATCCAACTGTTTTGTCGAGGGTGTTGATCTGTTGACTCAATCGATCTTGACGTCTTCGCTTGCGAGGTCTTCATCCAACACGATAACGACAGAAGGAGACTCTCTAGAAAACGATCTCCTCGAAGATCGAGTATTCAAGATCAACTCATGGAGTGAGAGGTAAGAACATCTCTCGAGCCGAGATACGAAGCATTCATCCAAAGGGATGGAGTGGAACAGATCTCGAAGGTTCACTAGGTAGACAACAATTCCGCACTTAAGAAGGTGGTAATCGGTTGTCAACGCAGCGAGGAGTTGAGTTGCCATGATACCACAACAAGACACCTTAGGGATGGTGACTCGTAGATATATCCCCTTAAGTGGCAAAAAGAATTACCTTTGATTCAGAGATCATTGAAACTCTTTATACCAGCCTTAGGTAATTCACAATCGATCATTTGAAGGAGTCCGAAAGAATGACATTCTCGGGCCAGAATGGATGATGTGGATTACCTTGTTGAAGACAACACAAGGGATGATTTTGCTTATCATCGGAAATGGATGGGACCCAAGATAGGATGGCACAATGACGGTGCAAGCTGGGAACAAAACACAAATGCTGGGAATGATTCTAGTAACTGGGGAGAAACCCAACAGCAGAAAGTGATTCCACTATTGGAATGGTTATAGCATAACCGGGGAAACTGAGAACAATCCCGGTTAGTAACTATGATAGCACCTAATGCTTGTGCGTGCTTTCAAGAACTTGAGCATCTCCATAATCATCAAGGTTTTACCAACATCCGTGTCAAGGGTGCTGACAACACAACATACTACCATGATGAATAGCGATGGACGATGCAGATGCAAAGGAAGATAACACTTTCTCAGATTTCACCTTAGCGAGACCAAGGGGAAAAAATCTGGATGATTGACCGAGAGACATTTATCACTCCACTTCTAATGTTCTCCTTGATGTGCTAGCATAACCCATTCATTGAAATGGTTTAGTATCTAGAACATCAAGTAGCAGGCCGGACTTTGGGAGCTCAAGAATACATAAGGAACACCTACTAGAATAAATTCTATGAGATCCTTATGGGGAGGTGGCCAACTTCCTCAATCAAGACACTACAATAATAGGTCTTCCGGCTGGGTGTGTTGGCCACGACATCCACTTACCGGATTAGAGAGAGACCAATATTATATTTCTTGGGAAACATTCCAACCATCATATCTGCCTGAGATTCAGATCCGGTTGGTGTCAGAATATTCTAGACTCATCAGGTCTAGAAAGAAGAATGAAAGTTTGCAACACAAATCGACGAGATGACGTTGCGAGATTCTCGGGAAATGGACTACGGTGGTAAGCTCCAAAACACGAGCCAGTTCTGCTACAACATGTGAACATGTTGTTCAAGACAAGCATGACCACAAAGTAGTCTTATAATAAAACACTACCGAGTTCAGGAGGGGAACATCATCGAGGATAACAAAGTCCTTGCATAAGGTATACTCTTAAGAAGGAAGTTCTTCTCCTTGAACAAATCAATCAGTGGCTTGGTGTGCTAGGGATACATATAGAATGAAGGTTGCAAGTCTCCGAACCACAGAATACTTCGCACGTATGCATGACCGATTTGGGATGATTCCAAAGGAAGCAACATTGTCTTTCTCGAATCCACGGCGGCAACTTACATCAAGTGCACATGAACTGGAGGAAGTCACTTCTTACATCTGAACATATGCTTCATGAGCTAGCATGAGCAAATGCTTTCAAAATTTTCCAACACTAGCTTAATGTTCAACAAAATTATGGAGAAGGCAAGGATGTGGTTGATGGGCTCAATCAACAACAATTCATCCAGGTTTCTATAAAAATGGAATTCCGTAATTATGAGAACAAGTGATAGTATTGGTCAGACCTAAGGAAATAATGGTGTATGCTCGAGGGATCAACCACGAGTAAGACAACATTAAGAACATCGTTGTTCTGATTTGATTCGAGGATAGCCCACTCTCAAATCAAAGCTTTGGTAAGACAATAGGTCCAACAACTGGTCTCGAGGATCAATCAATGAAGATATCATCTTTCTTCAACACACATACAAGATATCCCTTAAGATGAACTAAATCGGACAAGCTTCCATCTTCCAACTCTCCAAGTTGTTGTTTAGCTTGACCAAATAGCTCAGGGGTATGCAACACAGATTCTTGGAGAAGGGGTGGTTTATATGAAACCAACTTGATCACGAGCTCAACATAACAGTCGGGTGACGACCTGGTGATACTTTCGAGAAGATATTCGAAAAATCACGAACCACTGATATGTTACTAAGCTCGAGAACAATCTTGCTTTTCAGGCAAGACGATATGATCAAATAAGCAAGGATTGGCACTGTCCTACTCATTGATCGGAGAGTGCACCGGAACTAAGGACTAGGTAGCACGATCATCCTTAGGGTGATGATTCAATAACCAACATGCTAAGAATGAGGTTATTGTCCTTTAACTACCAAGCAACAAAGTTGCCAGGAGTATTGATTTCACACATCATAGTTCACCTGTCGGCATTCCGGTTGCAACAACACGGGAACCGAGAAATGAACAATGATGGCAAGAAGTATCACTACATCAAGAATTCATAAGGAATGGTGCAATTCTCATGACAATCCTGACATAAAGGGGGTAATACTCCAGGGTAGAACAGAGCAAAAGCTGGATTGGCATTTGATCTGCAGAACACGACTACTTTGACCACTCCAAGAAATGGATGAGGTGCTGGAGTTTCTTTCTCCTAGTCATTCCGGAATAGAATGGCTTGACGGACCACAAGGATAATAGGCATCGATAAACACGATCGCACACATACCCTTGACTATCAATTGATAGACAGGGGTCAGAATACAACTAAGGAGGAACAACTCAAAAGAACATATGATTTTCTGAGTTGTGGATGCACAGATTAGTATGTCGAGCAAAGCTCAACATTTTTCTTCCGGATAACCCATGCGGGGAAGGTAGGACTGGCAGGGTCACGATATAGAATGGAGAACTCTTCGAGAGCACTCTTGTTGTGATCTTTCGGTTCAGCGAGGAACTTCTGCCAAGAATGGTTCATAGTATTTGGAAGAAGGAAATACCACGAACCTCGAGAACTAATGGAAAGGTTACTAATAACCTAAAGGAACGAGCAAACACTATCAACATGAAGTAAGTAGGGTGAATCTCGGGTTCAAAACTCAGGAATAGAATACCTACTCCTAAGTAGCATCACGAGATGCTTTCGAGAATGATGGCCAGAATCTTCACACTGGGAACACAAAACACTGCTAGATTACTAAGTGACTCCCTAAAACACCTAGGGTCATAATAATAGCTCCAACATATATGTCAAGGCAATAAATTACCTCAACGCACCGGTTAGTGTGCTTATTCTGACCATAAAGGACATCAGGAACAGAAAAAAAGGATTTGCAAATGCATCAGACTATTTAGAAACCTGGGATGACTCGGACAGCATAACGACTATAAATGCTCAAAATGATTTGAGACATCCTGAAAAATGGTGGCATAACCACTTAATATCACAATATCAAGGTTCTGAGACCAGCTATGAACATACGGAAGTAGTAAAAGCTGAAATGAGATTTGAAACTAACAATTCTATAAGTCTATGGATTAGTAACACGTCATCCTGATAGATAGATGAGAAGGCCTAGTTCTTAATCCCCGTAGAAGAGAAGAGGATGACTCAGATCAGAAGCCATGAGGTATAAGGAGTAAAAAGAGCCTTACGTTCCATCCCACAATCAATTCCCTTACATAACTAAAGCATTTCTAGACACAACTTCGACCAGTTTGGCTTGGTAATCCTACAGGTAGTCAGGCTCTGATACCAACGCTGTCAGGACCCCGACTCAATGCCACATCGATCTAGCATGTAACACCTCATATCACTTTGCGGCCTCACGCATGGTATTCCCACGGGTGTCACCTTACCTTTGCCCGGGACCGTTTGCGCCTTTTGGCACACGTATATGATAGTGTCGCTAGAATCCATATGATAAGGAGCCCGGGCTGACATGGCTAGTCGTAAACCCAAAGTGGCACAAACTTATAGGGACAGGCATCCATGACCCAGCATCGAACCTGTCGGTCATCAGCGAGTGAATCCAGACTGTAGCACTGGGCTAGCAGGACTCTGGTGAACCGGGCTGTAGCGGGCTAACAGGACTCCGGTATTCATCGCGTGACATTTCCCCGAAGGGACAGACACAGGAACGAAGAAGGACACATGCCGGCCAGCCTAAGTGTTCCGGAGCAGTAGCAAGCTACCAAGGCTCAGTGGAAGCACTAGGAGACATTTCCGGTAAGAGAGGCTACTAAGGATAAACAACTAGATAGTCAGATCCCACACATACCAAGCATTTCAATAACATACACACAATATGCTCGATAAGTGCAAATACAACATGGCATCACAACATGACTCTACAACTCAAGTATTTTATTCAATAGGCTCCGAGGAGAGAGATATTACAAACATGGGTCTTACGACCCAACATTCAGAGCATACAAGTCAAAGCACAAGCGGAAGCTTAACATGTCTGGGTACAGACATCTATAAATGAAAAAGGCTTAGAAGCCTGACTATCCACCAGATCCTGCCGAGGGCACAAGATCGTAGCTGAGGTAACAAGCTAAACATCGAAGACCACGCGGAACTACTAGAGAGACTGACGTCTCTCTGCAAAAACATAAAATAGGCAAATGTGAGTACAAATGTACCCAGCAAGACTTAAAAGAACTAACTACTTATGCATCATTATCAACAAAGGGATGGTGGGGTTTAACTGCAGCAAGCCAGCTTTGACTCGGTGGCTATCCTGAACTACGACTGCAAGTAACTCTTTTGAGGTGGCACACACGAGTCCACATATTCACCATATCAATACACCACTATGGATCCGCTCCCATCTCCCTACGAGAACGCCATCCATAGCACTCACACTTATCTTGCGTATTTTAGAGTATCCACTTTCACTTGTCTACTGTACAGGCAACCCATAAGTCCTTTACCGCGGACACGGCTATTCGAATAGATGATGTTAACCCTGCAGGGGTGCACTTCTTCACACACGCTCTCACCACTTACCGCCATTTACACGACATGTACTCGGCAACCTTCAAGCGGAAGCCCAACGAGGGTGTCGGCCACGACCTACCTAAACACTCAAGTCTCTAGTTTAGGTTTATCGCCTATTCCGGTTCCATCCGCGAGGAGATCCGGCCGGAGTTTCGCTCACAGCCCCAAATGATGTGTGCAGGGTTCCCGAGACACCAAACGGGCGCCCGGTACACCGTGCCACGTGCCTACCGCATCACAGCCCACCCCTCTGGTCAGCGCTGCGCACGGCCTCCAGCATACTACAAACACCAGAAACTACTTGCAACTCCTAGACAGAGGAGAAGGGTGATTAAGAAGCCGAGAGGGTCCATTGGTTTCGGGCCCAATGCGTGGTAGTATCTGTTTCATGGATCACAAACATAGAACTCAGTTCCTGAGGACGGTTTTAATGAGACAACCCACCATGTACTCCTACATGGCCTCTCACCGCTACCTTTACCAAATCGTGTTCACACACTTTGCTCACACACACAGTAGGACATGTTCACACACCCCTGATTCATCCTCGATGAATCAGACCCGACTCAACTCTAACAATAGCAGGCATGACAAACAAGCATGAATGAGTAGGCACAACAGGGCTCAAACAACTCCTACTCATGCTAGTGTGTTTCATCTATTTACTGTGGAATGACAGGTCATGCAAAGGATAAAGGGGTTCAGCTACCGCAGCAAGTAACAGATGAATCATTGTTGTCCTAATGCAGTAAAAGAGAGCAGGAGCGAGAGAGTGGGATTGTATCAGAATGAACAAGGGGGTTTTGCTTGCCTGATGGAGTGATAGTAGGATACTTCCCTTCAGTCGGATAATCGTAGGTATCCTCGGAGGCAGGACCTACCACGAAAGATACGTCGAACACAATCATCACATGATGATATGCAACAATATGATGCATGCTATGACATGGCAATATGAATGTGTTTTGGGCTAATGCATGCTAGAACAGATTGAGATGAGTCCATTTGAACCAAAGATTCAAATGCAAACCCATTTTATGAAGTCATAAAGGTGCATTAAATTGTTTCATCTAAAAAGCAAGGTTAGGCTGCTCTAACATGCATGAAACCAGTACATATGGATAGATTGGATTTTTCTGATCATTTTTCATATATAAATCTTTGCATTCGGAGTTACAGATTAATTTCTATGAATTTTTGAAGTTTGCAAGATTTTTCGGAATTTCTATATAAGAATAAATCCAGAAAAGGATTTACTGCGTCAGCCTGGCGTCAGTGTGACGTCAGCGGTCAATTGAGACGGTCCAGGTCAACCCTGACCTGTGGGTCCTGTCTGTCAGTGTTAATTAAACTAACTAAGTTTAGTTAGCGTTAAACTAACACTAACCTAGTTTAGTTAGTGGCCTGGGGCCCACACGTCCGTGAGAGAGAAAGGGGGTCAAACTGGGTCAACCTGGGTCAAACTCGCTGGAGTTGACCCGGGGCTCGTCGCCGGCAGGCCAGAGACGGCGGAGGGGCTCGGGATTCCTCCTCCGGCAACCAAATGGCCGTCAGAGGGCATCTACGTGACGCGGGCACTCGTCCGCGTCGGATAGCGGCAGTGGTTGGGCCTCGGGTGGCCGGAGTCGTCGCCGGCGTCGACCTTGGTGGTTGCCGGAGCTCGGGTGAGCTCGGGGTCGATGCTACGGTGGTCGGGGCAGCTCGTGCAGGGCACCTATGTGCTCTACGCGGCTCGGAGAGGAAGCTGAGCACGACGGCCGGACCGTTAGGTGGCCAGAGATACGTCGGCGGCGAGCACAAGCAGCGGCGCATGCGGGTGAGCAAGGTGCGGTGGCTGAGGTGCACGAGAGCGAGAACGGTGAGGGGGAAGAGGATCAGTGGCTCACGACGAGTGCAGGGAAGCGAACGGCGAGCTCGGGGAAGAACAGGAGCGGTCGGGGTGGCGGAGGAGATCTCGTCGTCGGGAGGTTGGGGAGGAGCTCGGTGAGGATGTTCGGTGGCTTCTGGCGGGGCGAGGCTTGGTGAGGGGGTGGAGGACGAAGTGGAGGAGCTTCTGGGCGCGTCGGCGAGGCGTGGGGTGGCCGGTGGCCATGGCTACGGCGAGCGGCGGCTGCGGCTGCGCTCGGGTGGGTGCGCGCGAGAGGGACAGGGGAGGGAATGAGCACGGGGAGAGGAGTGAGAGGGCCTGGGGGGTGCGTGGCATCGTGAGGGAGGCCCAGGCGACGAGGGGGAGGCGGCAGGAAGCAGGAGGTGGCACGGGCGCGTGCCGGTGTGCGGCGAACACACGCGTCGCGTCCTTCTAGCGCGAGGTGGAGGACGACTGGGAGATGGGCCTGGTGGGCTGCTACAGTGCTAGGCCAGGCAGGTAAGCGCCAGGTAATCTCTCTCTCTCTCTCTCTATTAGTTTCTGTTTTCTATTTTTCTTCCTCTGTTTTGGTTTAGTTTAGCAACTAAATCATTTTAATAAATTCTGTAGGTTATTATGTGGCTTGCTAAAATATATACAAAGCCACTCACAAACTTCCAGCATTATTGGAGTCATATTTAATATATATTAAATATAAATCCAAAGCAAATAGTTATTGGATTAATTCAAATGGCCAAAATAAATATTTCTGTGACTCCAAAAATATTGGTTTGAATTTTACCTCTTACCAATACTTCTATAGAATAACAGGAACATTTCCTTGGATTCATTTGAGAAGATTTAAATGTTGGTTATTTTTAGAGGTTTTCTGAGGCTTCTGAAAATTCCTCAATTCAAATTTCATTTGAATTTAAACATGATGCACACATGGAAGCTGGCATAGGTCAGACCAGAATTAGGGATGTGACACCAACACAAGTCCATTTCGTCCGTTTTGCGGCACGCCACACCCCTCCCGATCAACAGGACCCCCGTTTCGACCGTAGGAGGTCCGTTTCCTCCGTTTTGCAGTACGCCACACCCCTCCCGATCAACAGGACCCCCGTTTCGACCATAGGAGGTCCTTTTCCTCCATTTTGCGGTACGCCAGGCCCCTCCCGATCAATAGGACACCGTTTCGAACATGGCCGATCAAACACAAGGCTGTTTCCTCCGTTGTGCGGTACGCCAGGCCTTGTTTCCATCACCTGTTGCGTCCAAGCCCTCCCGATGAACACGACCACGCATTCCGTTCTGACCTAGCCGGTTGGCTCCCCATGAACACGACGACAACGCTGTTTCTCCATTCTGACCCAGCCATGTACGTATGCGTGAGTAGGCGTTCGAGACCCTGCTCGTATGTACGTACGTGGCCGTATTTTCTTTCTTGCACCCTCGCCGCTGTACGAATGTGTATGTGCGCACCTCTACTATGACCAGTATGTACGTACATGTTCGCGACCAGAATGACAACACTACGTACGCTTCGACCAGGTGGGTCCCGACTGGCAGGCACTTCCTTGCCTGCGAAGATGTAGCTGGTGGGTCCCAGCACTCAGGGGGCGAATCATTTTTTTTTGCCCGGACGCACTTCCTTGCGTGCGAAGATGTAGCTGGTGGGTCCCAGCAGTCAGGGGGGCGAATCATTTTTCGGACGCACTTCCTTGCATGCGAAGGTGTAGTTGGTGGGTCCCAGCAGTCAGGGGGGAAACGTTTTTTCACGAAATATGGTGGCTCGTCCGTTGGGTCCCCGCTGTCAGGTGGAGGAATAATTATTTTGCGCGTAATAAGGAGGCACTTCCTTGCTGCGGCCGTGGACCCAGCTGTCAGCCTCTCCACGTACAGTCCACGTCCGATGGAAGCCGTTCCTTGACCATGTTAACCACGCCGTGCCGAGAGCACCAGGGCGGTGGACGACGGCGAGGCCTAGGAAGGGGACGACAGGGAGCCGTGGAAGACGCGACAGTGGAAGCTCGCGGCAGTGGAAGCTCGCGCCGAGAGGAGTATGAGGGTTCACTGGTTCGGCTGCGGTGTGAGGCTGCCGTCGCCGCAGGACCTGGCCAGTGGTGGGAATAGTAGGGGGCGGTGAGGCCTCCGCAGCAGCACATTCGGCCACGGGAGGTAGGAGCATGCGGCACGACCGGCGCTGCTTTGGGCGGCTGGAGCAAGAACACCAGAGGTTGAAGAAGCACTACGGCCGTTGGATGGACATCGTACGGTCACTGGAGCTAGAATCGTTTATATTGACTAAGTTGACACAGTCCTTCGTCCCCGTCAACTTAGTAGACCCACAAGTCAGCCTCCCACCAAGGTGGGTCCCAGCTAGCTGGGGGGTGGGGTATTCATTTTTTGTGCGTAATAAGGAGGCACTTCCGGTGGGTCCGAGCTGACAGCAGGGGGAACGGTTTTTTTGCGAAATACGGTAGCCCATCGGGTAGGTCCCAGCAGGCAGGGGCAAATGTTTTTTTCGCGAAATACTGGTGGCCCGTCTGGTGGGTCCCTGCGCTCAGGTGGAGGAATAATTATTTTCCGCGTAATAAGGAGGCACTTCCTTGCGGCTGCCGTGGACCCAGCTGTCAGCCTCTCCACGTACAGTATTCTTCCGATGGAATTCGGTTGTTGACCACATTGACCACGCCGCGCCGAGAGCACCACGATGGTGGACGACGGCGAGGCCTAGGAAGGGGACGACGCGGAGCCGGGGAAGACGCGGTAGTGGATGCCCACGCGGAGAGGAGTACGAGGGTTCACTGGTTCGGCTGCGCTGCCGTCGCCGCAGAATAGCAGGGGGTGTGGGTGAGTGGAGTGGAGGGATGGCCTGGCCAGCGGTGGGAGTAGTATGGGGAAGGTGAGGCCTCCGCGGCGGCACAGCCGGCCACGGGAGGCAGGAGCAGGCGGCACGACCGACGCTGCTTTGGGCGGCTGGAGCAAGAAGACCAGAGGTTGAAGAAGCACTACGGCCGTTGGGTGGACATCGTACGGTCAGTCGAGCTAGAATTGTGCATATTGACTAAGTTGACAAAGCCCTTCGTCCCAGTCAACTTAGTAGGCCTACTATACTGGGTCCCAGCTAGCAGGGGGAGTATTCTTTTTTTGGGGCGTAATAAGGAGGCACTTCCTTGCGTGCGAAGATATAGCTGGTGGGTCCGAGCTGTCAGTGGCGGTAACATTTTTTTCACGAAATACAGAGGCCCTTCTGGTGGGTCCCAGATGTCAGGTGGAGGAATCATTATGTTGCACGTAATAAGGAGGCATTTCCTTGCGTGCGGCCGTGGACCCAGCTGTCAGCCTCTCCATGTACAGTGCACTTCCGATGGATGTCGTTCATTGACCACGTTGACCAGGCCGCGCCAAGAGCACCAGGGCAGTTGACAACGGCGAGGCCAAGGAAGGGAACGACACGGAGCCAGCGAATACTCGGCAGTTATTTCCCACGCTGAGGAGTATGAGGGTTTACTGGTTCGTCTGCCGTCGCCGAAGAATAACAGCATGTGTGGGACTGAGGGTGAGTAGAGGGATAGCTAGGCCAGCGATGGAAGTATGGTGGGGCGGTGAGGCCTGCGCGGCAGCACAGCCGGCCACGGGGAGGATGGAGCAAGCAGTCCCGCCGGCACTTGTTTGAGCGGCTGGAGTAGGAAGAGCAGAGATTGAAGAAGCACGACGGCCGTTGGATGGACATCCAACAGTATACAGGCCATCTGTGGAAAGCCTCAAATCTGTGGAAAACAGCATACAGTCCATCTGTCATTATTTCAAATAGTTTATAGCCCATTTGCTAATTCTTACATTTTTTTGGAGCCCATATTCTTTTTGTTAGCATTACAGCCCATATTGTGGCCACGGTTAAAAAATTATACGAAATTTTGCATATGTCGGTGCGGTCTGAACTGTTTTTAATCCCAAAATTTTGAGTCACATTCAGACTGATTTTAAAAATAAATGTATATCAATATAAAATCCAATAAATTGTCCACGCATAAAAATCAATGCAATTTAAAATCTCAAAATGAAAAAAAGGATATTTGAAACTAATTGTCGGTTTGATGTGTTTTAAAAATGTACAGCCCATTTCTCATTACTGATAGGCCATTTTCTCGGCCAGCCGAATGAAGCTCTCCTCGTCTAGCCCAACAGGCCTGATAAAGTGACTTACTTGACAAATCACAAAAAAACTGGGCTAGCCATTTTCAAAAAGAAAAAACTACTGGGCTGGTCTGTGGTAAACGTAAAAGAAAAGGTTGTCTAGACAGGCCAGAGTGTCCCGCACAGCCCAGTTGACACCCTGCTTCCGTCTCAAAAACATATTAGATAAATGCCACTCCAATTATGGAGATTCATAAAAATGCCACTGCAATTTTGAAAAATGCCACTGCAATTTTTGCAAACTTTGAAAAACGCCACTGCAGTTTGCAAACTTTGAAAAATGCCACTCCAGACTTCAAAAAATGCCACTAGAAATGGCATGAAATGGCATTTTTCAAAGTTTGGAAATTGCAGTGGCATTTCTCGGAGGCATTTATCAAATTAACCCAAAACAAAAATAACTGGGCGAGCTACTGGGTCCCTGGTGTCAGCCGCTCGCTGTGCAATTCTCTCGTTTACTGACTACATTGACAATGGCATGGGACCCAGATGTCAGAAATCCACTAGGAGGAGCCATTTTTTTATTGGCTTGAAATAAGGAGGCACTTGCTTGCATACTGCCATGACCGTGGCGGGTCTCCATGTACAATCATCTCCTGATTGTGTATGCGTCAACTTGCTAGGCCCACAAGTCAGCCTCTAAACCCGTGGAGGACAAATACAACCCATATAAAAAAATAACAGCTCATTCCATACGTTCAAACGGAAAGTTCAACATTTAGAGCAAAGTAACAGGTCTGATCCACATATAGAGTACTGAACTTCCACGTTGACAACCATCATAGCCAAGTTAACTATCTACTCCCACTAGACAAGTACTAACTTACTATTAGCTAACTAGACGATGTCGGTAGTACACGCTAAACGCCGGCACCGGTGTCCTGCGCCTCGCCTCGGACTTGCCAGAGGTACGATAGGGCGCATTGCTCATGCGCGTTGGCCCTTTCCATGCCGGCGTGGTCCACCGAAGCTTCGACTTCCAAGTAGGAAACCCACTTGACGAGCTGGTAGTAAAAATCAGCGTCGCAAACGCGTGCGTGCCCAACAGCCTCCCGGGCTATTTGTCGGGCGCCGGCCTCCACGTAGTCGGCCCAGTTGCGTGTGCTCTCCTCGCGACTCAGAGCGTCGGTGCGCTGCTGCTCCATGTCCCACTGGCGGCGCAAATCAGCATTACGCTGCTCCTCCGCCAGGCGGTCGCGCTCCGACAACTCCTGCTCCTCCGCCATGCGGTCGTGCTCCAACAACTCCTCGATCTGCCCATTGCCATATAAAGACAGATAGAATGCCTCCTCCCTCCATATGCCTTCCGGTGAAAAACCAAACACTAGTTCTGGCGGTGACCGCCTCCGGCGTCACCTACCGCTGACGGGCGAGGGCATGGCGGACGTGGCGAGCAACGTCGGGCTGGTGGGGGCTTATGAGGATATGGCGAGTTGGGTCACGGTGGCACTTGAGAATGCCGGGAAACAGTACTTATAGGGGGAAGGTAGCGCGACGGTCATCAGAATTCAATGCATAATGGCTTAGCGCGCCAGCTTGCCGTGGAAAACTAGGGAAACTGAAAGTATGATTGTGCCATCCCGTCCCGTCTGGGTCGCACGCCGGCATGGTGGTCAAACAAGTGCACTCGAATTATCTCCCTCCTTGTCAATAATGATTTCATGGATTTAAAAAGCCCGCAACAATTAAAGCATATCTTTTTCCGCATCAGTTAGCTGCCTTAATTATGGCCGGCTGCATGCAGGCACTCAGAATCGCTCGCGGGCAGTACGCGAAGCAGCATGCAACGAGTCGCAGCCGAGTGCACGCATGCAGCCACTTAAATTGCTGGAATTAATTAGGCTTAAACTTCTGCATGCCGTTAATTATTGCCATGCCTTGGTCTTGCTGCTTTGCTCACAGGACTAATAAACCCGGACGGAGGGAGTACCTTGGTTGGTGAGAGGTTTGAATTAAGCCCTGCAAACCGGAAAGGAGGTACTAGTATGTGCGTGATCCGCTATTTATTCATGTAGGATCGAGTAGGTCATTTCTTGAATTGAGCCCTGCAAACCGAAAAGGAGGTAGTACGTGTGTGATACGCTATTTATACGTGTAGGATCGATAGTGTAGCTTGTCAGTTTCTTCAGAGGTAGGCATTTTTATCCGTGTAGGATTGATAGTGTAGCTTGTCAGTTTCTTTAGAGGTAGGCATTTTTATTCAAAAAACTACCACTTCGCATCTTGCGTCGCAAATAAAACTGCCAGGTGCGCATTTGTAGGCTAGCTAGTGATTGATCAGTAACTTGTAAACACTGAGCGAACAGAAATAAGTAACTGTTAATGCATCTCAATGATTCACGGATCATATACTACCTCTCTCTCAGTTTACAGGGCGTGCGCGTACCCCTAGGTCGTCAATTTGACCAACCTAATACAAGTCATATATTACAAAAAATATACCAACATAAACTATGGAGTTTCTACTTTCAAAAGGTATAATTTTTGTGTTATATAGTTTTTATTAGGGTGATAAAATTGGCAACCTAGGAATACGCGCAGGACTTGTAAACTGAAACGGAGGTAGTACAAATATGTACACTTCGGATCTTGCATCGCAACTAAAACTAACTAGTACGATTCCCATACATAAGATCAACATGTTAATGCATCTCAATGATTCACAGATCATATACAAATATGTAGCTCCAAAAGCAAAGATCTAGAAAAAACATTTGTTCTTCCTACTAACATGGATGCTTCTCTTGGCCAACATTCAGTACAGACTGAAAGACAAATTTGTTTGTGAAGTCTACAATTCCTCTTGCAAACGTAAGTGGTTTCACCAACAGCTGGAACCATGAGAATGAACCACACATGATGGAGGAACATCCACTGCAATATGATTTCGTCTTCTCTCTATCACACCGCGAGACTATTTTCGGAATACAAACTTTAACTTAGGGAAAATGATGCCCATTGTATAATTAGACCAAAGCAATGAAGCACCAAGTGTTGGCCAGTAAATAGTACAGTACTACTTTTCTGCAGTCCATGAAGTGACTATCCAATCTTTGTGTCTATTTTCAAATGGCACTGCATGCAGTGACTATACTATTCTCTTGTGCAGTTCAACCAAAATTGCAGACACTTTGTTTGTTTGCCAAATAGCAATGGGTAGACATCTCTGTCTGCACAAATATCAAGCAGCTAGTAAACATATACCACACCATGTTCGCAGTGATGGAAGAGGTGAAATCGATACAACCGAAATTGAGCATCCAATCATTGAATCTTGTCCTGCACCTCCAATGTAGGTCCACCCTGCCAATAAATTCACATGCAAACCACTAGTATTACTACCAAATGACAGTACAAAAAGAGTAGCAAGATAGTAGCAAACCATGTACCTTCGTAATGAACAGCTCATAGTGCCACCAATTGGATATAAAGGTTTGGAAAAAAACATGCTCCTAATGTTGAACCAGTTGGACTTTTCGTGCAGCTCCACTAAAATTGAGCATCCCTGTTTGCATAGATATTGAAAGTGTGATCACTATAAAAGTGGCACTAGTTGAAGCATACACTCACAAATATAAGAATTCCAATTTCTTAATGGGAAAAGGTAGCAAGACTGTTTCTAACCACCTGTTTGAAGGAATAAATAAAGCAACAGCGGCTGATGTCAGGAAGGCATACATAGTTTTTTTCTGAAAAACTGAGCCATTCCTGACCTTTCCTCTTCTTTTAAGCAAATTTTGTGCAGTTCTACTAAAATAAAATGCCATCACCGCCTTGACAATTTAGTTACACTGTACAAAAGGAAACGACTTAACATTACATCATGATGTCGGGTATGTAGTAGACAGGCATTAGAGACAAACATACAGACCTCCTCCGATAACATAATGAACATTAATTTTAACAAAGGTGTGACTAGCTTTACCGGGATAATTTGAGTGAACTCTACACCCTCTGTTCCTTAATATAAGACGTTTTCGTGGTTCAATTTAAAGTACCCAAACGTCTAGTATTTAGAAAAACAGGTAGTAGTTTTCTTGAGCACATATCTGGGAAAGCTTGCCACACTTTATTTATGTCCATATGCTAATGCAACACCATTCGAATACTACAGATATACACTAATCCAGTGGCTAGTGCAACAGTAGAGTAATTAGTTTATTACAGGGTACAGTACAATGGTTTTACTGAACAGATTTCAATAAACTCTAGCACTAGAAGATTTCTATAAGAATTAACAATACAAAATGTAAAGGTAACAAGTTTCAGCATTGGTATACTAGCTGTGCATGAGCATTAAACCAAATACAAAAGTCTGAAGGTAACTAGCATTATTAACTAATGACAGTACAAAAAAATTGCAAACCATGTACCTCCAATGTAAGTATCATTTCGAACTCGGGGGGACCTTAAAAATTGCTATGCCAATCTTGATAATCGATCAAACATAAAAACTTGATATTTCCTCTTGATAATCAAGAGAACAGCCGGAGGAGGAGGTGTCCACTCTTGACCTTTCCTCTTGTCTTCATAATTGTCTGTGCAGTTTAACCAAAATAAAATGACATCAGCGCCTTGGCATTTTGGTGACACTGTACAAAAAAATTAACTTATCTCATGAAAGTGAGGTATGTAATCTATAAGCATTAACAGTGCAAAAATCTGAAGGTAGTAACAAGTTTCACCGTTGGTATACTGGCTGTCCAACAACATTAGAATGCCTTAGCTGAAAAATCTTTAATACATCCACAATCAACAACTAACCCTGAAATGATCCAGTGACATTAAATGGCACTGCTTAAATTTATCTGTGGCATTAGACTGAGAGCGGCATTAGTTAAATGTGGAATCACTTTAGCAGTAGCATTGCTTGACTTCACTGCTGGCGTTATACTAACAGCAAAAAAAGTGGCAATAAGAGCATGGGAGGGCCATTCGGACAGTGGGCGCACCAGTACGATGTACCTCCACGGACGCAGAGTGGTGAGGGAGGTATGGTTGCCCAGAGCAACAAATATCCAGGCAGCATATGTGGATTACGTCCCATTTTTGTTCTCTTTAGCCACTTTTTTCCTATGTGAGGACAACAAACCGATCGACCTGGTCATTCTCTATTGCGTGGTCATGCCTTTCTACCCTTCTTCAACCAAGAGACACGAGACTCATTCCTTAGCTACTGATTTTCCCCTTTTCAACCTAGATGCGGGTTTGATGCCTACTCTGTTGGACAGTACAGTCTCCCTTCCTTTCCTTATTCAACCCAGACATGCATTAGTCTGCATGAAGTAGGGTTTCCTTTAATAGTGCAAATTATAGTTTTTGTCTGCGTGGCCAGCAGAGCAGAGGATAGCAAATTGGGAAGATGGTGGAGTGGAAAAAGATCCACATGCAACGACGTGCCAGATGGGGCAATAGAACAAGGGTATGGTTCGAAAAGAGGTAGCATACCTAAGGGTCGGCGGGAAGTGGCTTCGCTCGTGGTCGTCGTCCTCCGCACACACTACGGCAGCGATCCCGCGCGGGCGCTAGGTCTGAGAGGACGGCCTTGTCGTCAGTGCGTGACCTTGCTCGCCGATGACGAGTGCGTCAATGCTGCACGTCCTTTTCTTCCCCAGCGGATCTGTGACCACCGGTGAGGAGGGAGAGAGGGGCCGTCTTTTTTAGATCTGGAGAGAGGGTGGTAGTGTGAGAAGCAAGTGGGCAGCCCTTGGCAAGAAAGTGCTGAAGCTCCAGCCTATATATCTTCTTTATACTACTAGTACTGGAGGTGGAGTAGTGGTAGAGTAGTTTATATTTTCTCTGCGTACAATACTAGTTAGTCGTGCTTCAAAACAGAATGGCGCGCCATTGAAAAAATAAAGGCCGATAACTAATGCGGCACCTCGGGCCAACGCGGCCAGATCGCATTTTGCACGAGAAATTACACACCATGTCTCGTTGACATGTGGTCCCGTTCCACATATCAGTGAGACGACGGCGAGTAGTAGGAGTATTTCCGAACCGACGTGTAGGCCAGGGCGCCCCTTCGTGAACCGTGGCAAACTGGCAACCGTCCACCGACGCTTCGCCTTTCCCTCTCGATTTGGAACTGCTGTTGCACGCTCTTCCTCTCCCTCCTCCATTTTCCTTCAGCCCTTCACGCTTTCTTCTGCCATTGTTCGATCATCTTCTCCATGGAGGGAACAGGACAGAAACGACCCCGTTATTCTTGCCTCTGAAAGATGACGTGGTGGAGGAACTCATTGATTGGTGCGACATCATCACCTCGGCTAGCATGGCAGGTTCGTTCAAGCCCATTCTCGACTCAACTAATAACATCATTACAAGGAACCCAAGAGTCAAGGAGCGGTTTGATCTCCCCTATCTTCTTCGCCGTGACCCTGATGACTGGCGCTGTCACGATGGAGGCCTCGCCCTGTGCAAGTTGATGCCGCTTGATAATGATATGTATGATGTTAAGATGCCATCACTTGAGGGAAGGCTTGGGCAGGCGCAAATGGATATTGGGTTGTTTACATTGGGTCCAACTGCGAGTGGGAACTTGTGAATGTGTACACTCGTGACCGGGTTCCACTTCCAAAAATCTCAGCAGACTGCCCAGAGGTTGAGCACACCGGTATTGTATGCACGTTCAAATACAATCATGGTGACTGTCTTCTACGGAAGATAGCAATTTCTTGAGTCCCCAACCACTCTTGGAATTACAATAACTATGAAGTTGTTGCTATCTTCGACAAGCTTGTTGCCGTCGTCAGTGGTTTGACTGGATGGATATTGCTCAAAAATCAGTTTCTGTACACGGATGAGTACTGTGATGCAATTGAATACGAGGGCCTTGTGTTTGCTGCCACCACTCGTGGCACTGTTTTTGCATGGCATCCTCGTTGTTTCGGTACGTCTGTCTTCCATCGTAATTATAATTGTTTCATCCACATGCATGTGGGTTAGCAAGGCTGGTCATAGTGGGGAGTAACTTAGACTAGTAACATGCATATGTTACTAGTTTATGTTACTACCTCTATAGTGCATAGTATCTTAGATTAGTATCATAGGTGGTCTCATTTATTGCCATGCATGACACATAGTAGCATCACATTTATTATGTTACGGTATCTACCTATGTTACTATAACCATCTCTCTCTTCCTTAATTGCCTGCCACATAAGCATGTTTGCGAGTCCCAAGTGCATGATACTACTTATGTTACCCCCACTATGGCTAGCCTTACTAATTAACCTTCTTCTTGTGTTTCCAAGGTCCTGTGAACATTACACCACCTATACTTGAAGATTTTTATAACCAAGGGGGAGATGATGATTGTGATGATCGCGAGCATGAGGATGAGCAGCGCCCATATACTATTTGGCGCTTGGAAACTAATTCCGATGGATCACCTCTTCTCGTGTGTATACAGCCCACTGATGATGTTACTGCTAAGGAAGCAGGTGTAGTCTCCCATGGTCGCACTCTCCGGACCTATTCCAACACCCGTTGCATGGTATTCGGGATGGATACTAGTGTGCTAGCGCCAAATCCTTCTCCCTGGTACAGAATTGATAGTCTTGGAGAAAATTCGCTCTTCCTTGGACAAAACTATCCAATGACGGTGAAAGGCGATCAAACTGCTGTTGACACAACGTTACTGCCATTTATGAGAAGCAACTATGTCTATACCTCGGACATTTGGGTGGTTCCCTACCCTGGTACTGATATAGTAGGCCGCTTCAGCCTGGATGATCAGTCCTGCGTTGGTCTCCAGATCGACAATGGATGGCCCATCCCAAAGAATCACTTGTGGTTCAAAGCAAGCATTTCCAACGCCGAGGAATGGTTGAGTTGAAGTTCATTTCATTGCTTGTTATTTGTAGTGTGGTGAAAACTTTAGTATTTATAATGTATCGTCGTTGTCGATGTGGGTTGATGACCTATTGTATGTAATAAAATGATATGCCTGTGATAAACTTACTAAATTTATGAATGGCTTTCGAGTTGCTTCTGTGAGTGAGTGGTGCGGCGAGGCAAAAAAATATTTTCTGAATACATAATTGTACGTGCATTGCAATAGGTTATCGGATGAGGCCAATCATCAACAATAGTAGTACACTATTTGTACTAGCTTCACATGCTTCATGCGTCGTGCGGGTGTTTTTACTATAGCCATACGTAACCAGCACCTCGAATCCTCGATACTAGTAGTACTATATACTAGTAAGTAGTAGGAGTAGTAGGGTGGCATGGGCTAGAACAAGCATTCACGTCCAGGAGTACGGCACACGCCACCAGCACGACTTCCATCTGACACCAAATTTCTTGGACTCCGTGCTAGAGCAATCTCTTCAACCTCATCATTTCTCTAACTCAGCCATCGCGCGGCGGGCGAGGTGGGGGTTTGCCGATAGTCAGTTTCCTCAACTGCGGTCCCACTTGTAAGGCCAACTCCAACGCTCTATCAATATATGGATGTACTCTTCTTCCCAATACAAAAACTTGCATCCATTCTACTCCCTCCGTTCTAGTATTTGTCAAAATATATATGTATCTAGACATGTTTTAGTATATAGGCACATCCATTTTTGGACAAATGGAAGTCAAGTATTTTGGAACGGAGGGAGTACACAATAAAAATTTTAAGTTAGCACAACTAGTCTAATCCAAGAGCATAACCGAATATTTGGTCGGGTTCTTCCTCCTTTCGCCGACACGTGGGACATCCAGCATCCAGGTCGTGCCATGAAAGAAAATAGAGTGGTAGTTGATAAGTTGAAGCCATGAGATGTGTATCTTGGGTTAAAGTGTAAATAGAATCTTACTACTCTTGAGTAACTCCAAAAGCGGCCACCGAAGATCTTTCTTGGATTTGTTTTTCATCACCAGCACGTTGAGGTGAAAGATGTGCAGGTTCAGTGGGTCCGCTTGCGTTTTCACTGACATGTGGGACCGCATGTGAGCAAACAGACGATGGGCTCTGCGCGTCCGCTGGCTGACTGAGAAGAAAGATAGAGGAGTGCTGAGCACGGACTGCAGGAAATTTGTTCTACGTACTGTACCTTGATATAGGCTTGATATAGTGGGGTGGCATGGGCCATAACTAGCATTCACGTCTAGCACTATGGAACACGCCACCCACACGAGTCCCATCCAACACTAATTTTCTTGGAGTCCATGCTACAGCCATCTCTTCTCCCTCCTGTTTTCTCAGCCATCGCGTGGTGGGCGGGCTGGGGGTTTGCTGATAGTCGGTTTGCTCAACTACGGTCCCACTTGTAAGTGAAAATGCAACACCGCACGCATTCGTGCTTGAGAGGCGTGCCGGATCAACCGTGTGGGGGTGCGACGCGAACACGGCAGGCATTTCCTTTTGAACTCGTAACTTGTAAAATTTGGTTCTGCTCCATGGCGCGATCGATAGATAGAAAATAACGATTTTGCCTAGAGTAACGAGAAGTTTGGTTCTGGCGCCGTTCATGCATGGAGTACGTACGAAAATTATGAAGTTGATGCGAAAGGTAAGATAATTACTGTAGTATCATATACTACTACATGGATTTGACGGAAAGATAAAAATACATACGGATCCATCAACGACATCCTCACGCCCTAGTGCGCCGGGTCACCAACCGACGTGTGAGGAGCAGCGGCGTTGGCGGCGAGCTCAACGTGCTTCTGAACAGTGCGTCCAAGGTTGCCATGCGGTCCAAGAAGGCCAGCGTCCTCTCGTCCTCCTCTTGCATGCGCGTAGACGTGGGTGATTATGTCCATGGTGTCTTGCTGCGCCAAGCGCTGCGCGGCGAGCGCGACCTCAAGGTGGACATTCTCCGGCGCAACGGCGGGCAGTCGCAGGGCCACCAGTGCGTCGAAGAGGTTGTCACCATAGTGGCCGTTGAGGGTGGCGGGCATCGCAGAGCCTAGGCGCATCAGCTGAAGGCTTACGTCAAAGTCGTCCGCGAGCTTCTTGAAGACGGTGAACTTGTTGAGGAAACCGACGAGGACCTCGTCGAACAAGGAGACAAAGCTGTCGTCCAAGCGGCCCCTCGCCCTGCCGGCCTCAAGCAATACTACCTGGAGACGTTCCTTGTTGCCGGGCCGCAGGCCGGCATCGTGGACCATCTGGCACAGCCGGCTGATGCTCGCGCTCATCGCCTCCATGGGTCTAGCTTAGCTTCTACTAGTCAACTGATCTTAGGATTCGAGTGATCACTCTTGCCCTTGGTTAGCGTGCGTAGGCGCGTAGGATTTCGTACTACTCCTTGGCCCTATACTGCACCTGCCTTTGGCTGTATGATAGGTGGGCCAGCCACCCCCTGGGCCCACGTGTCATTCACCCAAAGGCAGTTGCCGTAAGTCAATGAAGTTGCGCCCCCGTCCGTGCCGGTGCAGTATAATCATCTCACCGGACCTCTAGTTGGGGCCAAACGAGAGAAGTTTGATGTTTACTGGTTTATTGGTCCCCTTTGCATTTTGCGCCAAGTTTTTACCTTTGATTTAACTAATAAAATGTTAATGCATGTAAACAAAAATGTTGTGTAAGTCACATTACGAAAACCAAATAATCCCAAAACACTTAGGCACGGTGCATTAACTCCCTCCTTGTTTCTTATTTCATGACATATCAACCAATTGGAGATGTGGGCCGTGCATGCTTTCAATGACTTGAGACTACCAAACATGACATGCAGTGTTTAGTTCATTGCATGTAATCCTATTAAGACTCTAGTTATCAAGAAAACATTAAGTTCTCTCGCAGATAGGAATGAAACACCATGTATTTATTTATAGAGGGAGTAGTACATTTTTTGTGACATGCATTACTAGATATTGCCAGTCAAATACTAAAATCTAGATGGACGTGGTAGTACTCCTAAATCCAGACGGTGGTGCTACTAGTACTAGTAGTAGTACTACCAATGTAGTACTCCTAGGAGTACTAGCACTATACTACCCATTGGTCAAATTATTACGTGCTGCTCCTCACAGTGAAGTGACAATACCCTGCATCAGAGATGACACCTGAGTATAGGCGCCGTGTTCGGCATACCATAGTCAGCCTCACCGTCTGCAGTCACTATCATCATGGCTGTAGAGCTAGCCTGCTTACAACTAGCCCTGTTCGACATAATTTCCCGTGCGTAGATGCCCGTGCATTGCACGGAACACCAAGATTGGGGGTGGATGGCAGCGGCCATCGCGCCAGATTTTTCCACGGCCTTCTAGATGTGGTGGGGAGGAGATAAGGCTGATTGTGAGAGACAAGGAGTTGTTGGTAAATAGGGAACAAGTGCGGGCATATTTTTGCAAAAATGGAGAAGCTTGGTTTCTATGCGTTAGATCTAGATCCGACGGCTACTGGTGAAAGATGGGAGGCACAACATCATCACCAACTCAGGACCTATTTGATTCGCAGGATTTTGAAAACGCAGGAATATGACACGGCAATATTACAAGTTTCAAACTGATATTACAAATGTTAGGAGTAATGATGCACCTAGGAAGAGGGAATTACTAGGAAGTTCACGTAAGAACTTTTGTTACTTTAGGTGGATGTAGCGTGATCGTACAAACTAAAATCCACCGCCCTGACAAGTCACTAATGGGCAAATAAGTTTTCGAGTCTCTGGCCACTTGATGTTTCAAAAACAAATTCAGCTTCTGCGGAGACTTTGTCATTTAGGCTTAGACGCTTGCGGTGATCAGCACGCCATTCATTGTTGCGCCAGAGAACGCCAAACCTCTATACCTTGAGCACACTTGCCTCCAGAACAAAGAACCTGGCCAATTTAATCTCAGATGTGCTGCCTCGGTAGTTGATCAAATCAATTTCTGTAAGATGGAGATCAAGGCATTCGATGAGATTGTTATAGTGCAGCACATTTTTCACTTTTGGGTCTTTTTTTATCTGCAAAAGAAGAGAACATATTAGATCAACTGGCTGCATAAGATTGTCGTGTCATCAAGAGGTACCAATATCATTCGCTCATACGATAGGGTTGGCTGGCTAGTGATATTTTTTCACTCTCTCTCTCTCCCTCTCTCTCTCTGTTTCTGTTTCCTCTCATTTAACTAGGAGCACGTGAAGAGCTTGGGCATTTGTTGCCTTCCACTATGTGGCCGATGCCATATTTCACAAAAGTATGCCACATAATACGCATCGATGTCAAATCAAAAGATTTTGGCACCGCTCTCGTGACGTGAGAGAGTTGGCACCGCTGTGCACACAGACCCACATGTATAAAAGAATCATCAAACCAACTACACCAGCCTCTCACTCTCCCAAACAAGTGTTTTTATTGCCTCAATCCTCTCTCTCTCCCACGCAGTGTTTTTTCATTGCGTCAGTTAATTTGGCACCGGAGCAAAGTAGGTGCTCCAGATTGGGGCACCAGGTGAGCAATGGAGGGGCATCGTTGCCAAATGCATCACAAGTGAATTTGGCACATGTTTTGGCCTACATAGCCCATTTTTGTACTCCCTCCGTCCCAAAATTCTTGTCTTAAATTTTTCTAAATACGGATGTATCTAGTTACATTTTAGTGTTAGATACATCCGTATCTAAACAAATGTAAGACAAAAAATTTGGGACGGAGGGAATACTACCTCGTATTTAGTATAAAATTTTGACCATAGATTTACCTAAGAAAATGCCAATGCATGTCACTAAAAGTTACACCATTTGAAATTATGTTCAAATACGAATCCAACGGTATAGTTCTTAGTGACATGCATTAACGTTTTGTCAGTTAAATCTATGGTCAAATTTTGATACTACAAAATTGGAAGAGTAAACCAGGACGGAGGTAGTAGTAGTACTTGCCCTTAGGGTAACCATAGAGTTACTGGAGTAGTCTAAGTTACTTTCCACTATGACTAGCCTAGGCTACTATAGTAGTACAGGATAAAAATGATGCAGGTGATCATGTGAGAAAAAATAGTGAAAACATTTCTTTTGGTGCAGTGCGTAGATGTAGTTTTGAACACTACACTTGTCATCGTAATTTGGGAAAATTACTAAAAATTGAGCTACGTTGTGATTACCATTTACTAATAGGAAAGAAGTTTCACCTCGATGAGTAGCTTCTCCGTGCATGGAAAGCATGTAAGGAATCCAACAACTTGATGCAGATTGGGGCCGATAGATTTTAGTGCTAAGATCTTCACTGTGCGCATGGACTGGGTCAAGCTTGTGGGAATCATTTTCTGGAAGACGGTCGTAAATACATCAAGAAGAAATTTAAAAATGTGAATTTCAAGAAGACAGAGAAGAAGATGAGTGCTGTACCTGAACGATTACGGATCCAATAAAGAGTTTGGAGAATTTGGCAGACGAGTACACCAACGCTGTCAATTTCGGCGCATCAATGACCTTGATTTTTGTTGGACCTTCTAGATCCGATACAAGCAATCTCTTAAGGAAAGGCGCATTCTCAATGACCATAACATGGAACAGCTGGAGTGATATCTTCCCAATTGATGTCTTGTTGCGGGGCCAGCAAGACACATAAATCCATCGGAGATTCGTCGAGGCAATGTGGAGGCTAATGAACCCGTGGATCTGCTCAAGACGAAGGTACTCGAGCGCAGTACAGCTGCGGAGCAGGTGCTCCATAGCCTTCTTCGAGATGACAATGTCAAAGAGGTCGAGCTGCTTGAGTTGAGGGAGAAAAAGGGCGGGCGCGGCATCAATCTGGGGAAGATAGCAGGAGCTGAAGCTGGTGCAGCGCAGCGTTGGCGTGAGGCAGAGCGCGGACGGCGGCAGAGAGCGACATCGTCCAACTTCAAAGCTGAGCTCCTCGAGCTGATCTAGGGCGGGGGATAAGAACCACTCGTCGAACTTGGGTTGGACCTTGCAGTTGGTACTGAACATGTGGATGTCAAGGCGTCTGGCTGGCCCAGGGTGCGATGAAAGGATCTTGGAGACTGCGGCCATGCGTTTGCAATCCCCGTCGCAGAGGCAGCTGTCGACGGTGAGGTTGAGGGGGACGCAGCGCCAGAGGGGGCGCCACCACCGGGAGAGCAGGGCAGTCCACACGACAGATTTGGTGGGGAGGAGGCCGATGATGACAAGCAGCATGTCGTCGGGGAGGCTGCTGATGAAGTCCAGGCTCGCCGGATGCGGTTTTGGCTCGAGCGGCCTCCGCTTGTTGGCTGCCTCGCCGTCCATCTCAACCGGCAGCGACGCCGGTGTACACGTGTGCTGGTGTGTGTTGTGTTCTGGGTGTGCGCGAGTGCGTCCTTCTATGCATGCCGCCGCAAAGTGGTGAATTGTGCGTGAGTGCGTCCTTCGCGCGCAAGAAGTTTGTCCTCAATGCGCCCTCAATTTACTAGCGTGCGGGGTGCTACCCCGAGTGGTTTCAACTTTGTTTCCTTCACCGCGTGTCAGATGGGACTCTAGTTTACTTATTTTCACCCACTGCCACATGGGCCAGCACACCAAGATACAGAACACGAGCTAACAACGCAGCATGTGGATTGGTTGACCGGTTAACTAAACAATATACAGAGCTATACGCTGACACAGTGAGCGTATAATCCGTCGGTATAGAGAGTTCGAGTGAGAGGGGAGGCCCGTGAGAGATAGCAGAGAGAGAGAAAGAGCTACTCCCTTCGTTCGATAATGTAGTTACAACATTTTTTTAAAGTCAAACTTTTGAAACTTTGACCAAGTTTATAAAGAAATTACTTATATCGGCAATACCAAAGATAAATGATAGTATGAAGCAAGTACATGTTGTGATGAATCTAATGATCGTTCCAGATGTAAATGTTTTTCTCCACATATACCTAGTCAAACTTTTCTGAGGTTTGACTTTTCAAAACATCCATATGCTTATGGACGTGACAGAGTCCCTGACGAGAGAGAGAGAGAGAGAGAGAGAGAGAGAGAGTGAAAAAAGTGTGTGTGCTTGTGTGAAAGAGACATGGACAACACACGATAAAAGTGGAGAAAAAGCGTGCGTGTCTTATGCAAACATATCACACATGCATCTTCGACAACAGAGGCAAGGTGAGGAGATAGTGTGTGGTTGTTTGGAACCGAGAGAGGAAGACCCCTAGCACGTGTCAAGAGGGGTCTGACAAACAAGGGAGAGAGGTCGAGAGAGACGTACAGAGAAAATGCAGACATGTTGAGGAGAGAGTGTATGTTTGTCATAGAAAGATCCCCTGGAGATCGTGATGGGACTACATGGGTGGGAGATCGAGTGACAAGGTGTGTGCGCGATAGAAGATGCCCCGAGAGATATCGAGATAGACGTATGGATGTAAGGAGACAATACGTGTGTTCCTGATGGCTAGTAAGAGATAATCATACTTAGAAGGGGGGAGTGCTTGCGCCTATGGCCTTGTTTGGATACTCTAACTCAGTTAGAGGTTAGAGTTAGATTCTAACCCTAAACTAACTCTAAGTAAAGGGGTGTTTGGATGGCAGGGTTAGATGGAGCGCGGATACGGCGAGGCACCTTCACGGGCGGTGTGAGAGGGAGGGAGGGAGAGGACGAGAAGCTTCGAGGAAGTGGGGAGGGATCTGCTGTGGGGAGAGCGAGAGAAAAAAGTGTTTATTAGTGGTCCCGAGAAGAACTAACCCAAATAAGCACCTCTTGGATGGGTTAGTTTTTTTGGATGGGTTAGATGCATCTAACCTAAACTAACCCTCCTGTTTGGATCTTTTTGGGTTAGTTGATTCCAAACTAACCCAAACTAACTCTAACCCATGGATCCAAATAGAGCCTATGATGGAGTGAGGGATTATGGTACTTAGGGGGGGTGCGTGTCACATGGAGAGAGAACAAGGGCGGCGAGTGTTGGATGGGTCTATATGTATAGCGCGAGCGGGACATGTGTATGTGTGAACCAGGGAGATATAATGCCCGTTTGGCTTGCGTCGTGAGCATCTTTTGTGTGGCCTGGGGTTGTGGCTGGATTTCATGCACGCTTGTTTGGTTGCTACCCTGTGAAAAAGAAAGCCCGCCTGGGCTGGGTTCCCTTGCACTTTAATTAGCCTGGCTGAACTCCACACACTGCAAGTAGCCTGGCCCAAGCGACCGATTTCGAACGCCTGGCCGTGCCTGGTCGTGCGGCCACGAGGCTAACATCAACATGGATGGATATTAGCATTAAATAATTGATGCATGGATTGATTGATGGGACGTTGATGCTTTGCCTGGCCTAGGCATGAACCAAACGCTTCAGCACCACACAAGCCTGGCCAGGCAGAAATATTTTACATCTCACGTCCACACCAGGCAGTACCGACCATCAAGGCATGAGGGTCAGGTCACGAACCAAACTGACCAATAAAGTTTGAGAGAGATTGAGGAGCCCCGATAAGGCTGAGTGGTGCGTCAAATAGCTGAGAGGGGGAAAGAGATATTCCATCCGCTTGATGATGCAGTGCATGTAAATTTTTTAGAAGTCAAACTTTGGAAACTTTGATCAGGTTTACGCAAATGTTATTTGTATCTACAATACCAAAGATACATCGTACAAAACTACATCTCATGGTGAGTCTAATGGTATGTGTTTGCCGTACTAGATGCAATTCTTTTTCTCCACGTACATGGTCAAACTTTGTGATGTTTGAATTTTCAATAAATCTATGTGCTATGGACGGAGGTGAGTGCCTCAGTCGAGACAGATCAAGTGCGTGTGAAGGAGAATGAGTAAGTGTGCAAAAAGAGTATGTGTGTGAAAGAGAAAGTGACAACAAACAATAAATTAGAGAGAGAGTGTGTGTTTTTTCGTTTCTTATGCGAACATATCACGCATGCATCTTCGAGATGGAAAAGCGAGGCGAGGAGATACACGAAGATAGCTAGTGTGTGATTGTTTGCAACGGAGGGAGACACCCCTGTAGCACATGTCCAACAGAGGTCTGGCCAACAAGTAAAAAAGGTCGAGAGGGACAGATGGATGGCATGGACGCAAGGGGAGGGAGAGAGGGTGTGTTTGTGATAGAGAGATCCCCTCGAGATCGTGAGGGGACTATATGGGTGGGAGATCGAGGGAGTGCGTGCGCGATAGAAAGATGCCCCGAGAGAAATCGAGATAGACAATGCACATGTTTGTGATGGAGACTTAGATTAGCTAGTCATATACATATAGGGGGGACTGCGTGTGCCTACAATTGAGTGAGAGACCATCATACTTGGCTAGCTGGGCATGAGACTGTGTGTGTGTGTGCGTGTGAGATGGAGAGAGAACGATGGAGACAAATAGAGTTTAAGATGGGCCTATCGAGTGCGAGTGAGATATGCAAGTGTATGTGTGACCCAAGTGGATGGAGAGTTTGAGAGAGGGGGGGAGAAGAGCTCTGAGACGACATAGTGGTGCGTGAGAGAGTTACGGGCAAAGAGCCAAGTAATTTGTGTGCGTACGATGAGTGCACCCAAGATATCTAGCTTGGACTAGCTAGAGTATCATACATAGTGTGCGAGAGAGACCTATAGATGGTGTATATATGAATGCGGACTAGAAAGACCCCCCCCCCCACACACACACAGAGAGAGAGCAAGGGAGAGGGACCAACAAGGTTTTTGTGTCGGATGCGCGCGACAGAATTGAAGATTGTCGGCGAGAGTGAGAGAGAGAGAGAGAGAATAGGAGTTCGGTAGAGGGGGAGGTCGCATTTTATGCATCAAAGACTAATATAAACTTGCATTCAAATATTTAAATTGGAGACCATGTTGTCTGCAATCCACACATGAACGGATATATGCGTATATCAAACAAGTTCATTAATTTGACTTTCAACATGTTCTTGGAGTACTATAATACTGTGCAACATGCTACTCGATTGAGGTGTTCAATTTTGGATTTAGTTCACTATTTTGACCTACTGAACGAGCTAGTTCATTGAATCGAGATATTTCATTTTGGGTTTGATTCGCGTTTTGAGTGGGTCAACTATTTGTCATATAGTAAATCGCTAGCAACGAGCATGTAAAAACACATTACTCCCGAGCATCATATCTCCATCTAAAAAAGAAGTGGCAAGCTAATATTTCAAAATTTGATTCGAATCGACTTGGTAAGGTAGACGTGGATGCTCGTTCTCCCAAAATTTGAATGAACCGTTAAACATCCTCTCTGCTCGGTGGAATTCGCCCGAGCAAATATATGGGAGACGCGAAATTACCGTCCTATGTGGGACACACATCAATTGGCCCATTGTACATTGAGGGTAGGTTCGTAACTTCATCCAAGCGTGCCTTCTCCTCGGCCAAAATGACATGTGCCGAATAATTCATAAACCATGGTCCGCAAAACACGCTCTCCTCGCCCGAAATAGCTCGCGCCCACTATTTCAAAACACGCTCTCCTCGCCCGAATTCTCTTGCGCCCACTATAGTTCAAAACACGCCCTCCTCGCCCGAAATCGCTCCCGCCCAATATTTGGGGAGCAGCAAAATTACTCTACTATCCCCGACCCTCAATACACAGACCCAAGACGAGAAGCCTATAGGCAAGGGTAGAACTGTAACTCCCCCTCACATTTCAGACAAATGCGTCCGTAAGACATGGTTCCACTCCCCTCAAAATTCCCCCCTGCCCGCCCCATTCATACCTCGTGGGCGCCAAATCACCTTCTCCCCGGGAAGCTCCCTTCTCCCGAGCCGCGAAACCTCAGCCCCACCTCCATGGCGCCCTCACCGCACCAATTTCATAGCCGCCCTCCTCCCTAATGCCAGAGACGCTGTCCAATTGCCGTCATGCACTGGGCCGTGTGCCTCTTACTCCGTGCTGCTGGTGCTGCCTCGATGACGGCCGCGTGAACCGTACCGGAGCCGATTCACCCCCGCTGTTGTTCACGGCGCCGGAGCGGCTTCAACTTCGGATACGTCCAGATCCTGGCGCTGCTTCCGCGTAGCCGTCAACCATCATGACATCGCTCTTTCCCTGCCGCCAGTCACCACTGCAACCGCGCCGGCCTCACCGACTCGGCAGCTGGACCTGCCTACTTCACCATGCCGCCAGATAGGTTGCACCCTCATCTAAAATCACTTTATTTAGGTGTCAGTTGTCTGAATTTTTATTCTGGGCCAATCGATTCCCAATGGGAAGCAGCACCCCTTGAGGCGGCAGAGCTCCTAGGCTGCCGGTTGGCTGGTGTCTAATGTAAGGGTGCAGGGCCGCAAGTTCGCCGCGGAAGCAGCGGTTAGATGGCTAACTTTTAGAGTTGCGTGGGTTGAAGGTACTGCCGCCACCAGATCTGGATGACGGGGAGTCTTTATGGATTGGCCCGGGGGCGGCGCAACGACGGCAGTGCGGTGGGGCGGGGAGCGGGGTTTTGGACGGGGCCACGGACGGCGGAGGCAGGCTGCTCTGCCGTTGGTCGCTGGCTCTTCGGGGAAGATTCCGAACAGTGTCAGCCGGGAGGCACAAGACGGCCATCAAGCCATCCGGCGTAGATCGGGCAGTACCAAAATAAAATAAAATCGTGTGACCCCAATTTAGTCTTCAGTCAATAGATGTGTGACCACTCTCGTACCTTGCTATTGATCTCTTAGTGTATTTCTTTGGATCAAAGAGATATGTCGTTCTTAACTTTATGCGTTATCTGCATGTTCAGAGACACCGTCTTCTGACTCACCGCAGATGCTCCAACAAGGGAAGCATACACCAGAAGGGAGCTACAGTCCCCACTCAACAGTTCCCTGCATCAAATGCGTGTGCCCGACATGGACAGCCCCAACAACTGCAGGGCCATCGACAAGTCAGCACATGATGCTCACTCCTATGGATGGCAGCCAGATAGGTTGTACCATCATCTTACTTGTGTGCAACATTTATGGCTTTGTTATTCATCTAAGCACGAAAAATAGATCATCACATTTCACTGTATATTCATGATGATCTCTTACGGGTCTTGTTCAGGAGTTCACGCTGTTCCGTAGTTCAGGTAAGATACTTGTTCTTTAGGTAACGTTGTTCAATGGTTATCATCCATCAGCCAATGCTATCCCACGGGCTGGTGATTATAGTATTATACCACTTCTAGTATTACCTATGTTGTTCTTTAATACTTTTTTATGCCATCTAGTTAATCTCGAGTACAAACGATACATATTCTGTAGCTTTCATCTGTGTTCTCCCTTTAGTTTATGAGACCTGATGCTGCTAGGTAACCCCAGTCCTACTATTTATGTTGTCTCCTACAGGCACTCATTTACATAAATCTAACTACTAGTTGTCTTCCATGCATGTCAGATATAATTGCACACACTGATATATCCACAAGAACCTCACGGAGCAATGTAAAGGCGAATAAACTTGATGTCAATGATACCCAATATGATGGAACATGTAAAGGCAGTTCTTCAGAAGACTTGCAGAAAGATGATGAATCCTCTTCACCCCACAAGGTCCTTGCTCTAACTTGGCCTGTGATATGGGTACAACATGCATATAATGTCCTGGAGTGTATCTACTCTGTTGCAATGCCATGTGCTTAGCATGCTGATCATGCATGTAAATATGTCATGCCTTCCTGTTTTTCAGTACCTATTCCATTCATGATAACATGTTTTCAAATTCAAGTACTGTCATTCTACTCTATCGCAATGCCATCTGCTTAATTTGGACATCATGCTTCTGAATATCTTATGCATTGTTATTCATTAGTATGTACTTCATCTGTCTGCCATACCATGTTTTTTTACATTGAAGTGCTGTTCTAGTGCTCTGTTGCAATGCCATCTTATTTTCCCAATCATACACGTGTATGTTGCCTTGGTTATTTCTGTACGTATTCCGCTAGCATATAGTTTTACATTCAACTAGTATTTTTTTTGCTGTGTTGTCCTGTCGTATCCCTAGCTCTTACACCATACTCCCTCCGTCCTGATTACATGTTGCCGAAATGGATAAAAAAGGATGTATCTAGAACTGAAATATGCCTAGACCCATCCATTTTTTTCCGGATGGAGGGAATACATGTGAATATGTCATGCCTTTCTATTCTTCAGTACCTATTCCATCTCTTTGCTGTCGCATGTTTTATAATTAAAGCACCATTCTTCTATACAAGGCATGCAAGGGGAAGACGACTATGTTAGAATCTGAAGGGTTACAAACAAGGCCTTCGCAAAAGATCCAAACGCCAGGAGATAATAAACCAACTCCAGTTTTTATATATACTGCTCCAGCACAGAGAAACCCAACTCCTACTGATAATAAGCAGATTCCAGTGGCCAAAGAACTAGTCCGCTCCAGTCGAGCAAAAATATGTCAACTCAATTCTAAGAAGCGTGTGCGTATCCTTGCATCATGAAATTTTATAGCATGTTGATCATATTTTCTACATGTTTCTTACCCATCTCTCTTTTAGAAAATAAGCTTAACAGATAGAAGAATTTCTGCAATGGTATCGTTTATGAGGAAAGATTCTTGCAGGAATTCTCTGTGCTCCAATGTAGATGTAAGTACCTGTTGTATATCACTATATTTTTACATCAGCATGTATTTTGTTAACCGGCGTGAATCCAACCTTTATCTGATCTAAATTTAGTTGTAGCAAAATGTATGATTAAAGGCCACAATGTTGATTTTTGCAAGGAAAATTGCCTGGTAGTTTTGCATCCTGAGCTGCATGAGTGTACTATCTCATATCAGTGGGTTTGAATACTTTGGTTCTGCAGTGGGTTTTTCAGTGTTTTTTTTACTGTGTTGTCCTGTCGTATCCCTAGCTCTTAGATCATACTCCCTCCGTCCGGATTAAATGTCGCAGAAATGGATAAAACTGGATGTATCTAGAACTGAAATACGCCTAGACCCGTCCATTTATTTCCGGATGGAGGGAATACATGTCAATATGTCATGCCTTTCTATTCTTCCGTACCTATTCCATCTATGTTGTAGCATGTTTTATAACTGAATCACCATTCTTCTATATAAGGCATGCAAGGGGAAGATGGCTCTGTTAGAATCTGAAGGTTTACAAACCAGGTCTTTGCAAAAGATCCAAACGCCAGGAGATAATGAATCAACTCCATTTTTCATAGATACTGCTCCAGCACAAAGAAACCCAACTCCCACTGATAATAAGCAGATTCCAGTGGCCAAAGAACTAGTCCGCTCCAGTCCAGCAAAAGAATGTCAACTCCATTCTAAGAAGCGTGTGCGTATCCTCGCATCATGAAATTTTATAGCATTCTAATCATATTTTCTACATGTTTCTTACCCATCTCTCTTTTAGAAAATAAGGTTAAACGATAGAAGACTTCCTCCATTGGGATCGTATTCGAGGAAAATATCTTGCGGGAATTCTCTGTGCTCCAATGCTGATGTAAGTACCTATTGTATATCACTATATTTTTACATCAACATGTATTTTGTTAATCGGCATGAATCTAACCTTTATCTGATCTAAAATTAGTTGTAGCAAAATGTTAAAGGCGCCAATGTTGATTTTTGTAAGGAAAACTGCCTGGTAGTTTTGCATACTGAGCTGCATAAATGTACTATCTCATATCACGCACATCACTGAATTGTAGTGCTTCTCTAGTTTCCCATTCATTCATTGTATCAATGTTGCTTTCATACTACCTTACCTGGATGATGATAGTTGTGCCATATTGAGTTAATTTGGTGTAGGCTACTTGCCCAAATGTTCGTTGTGTCAATGTTGCTTTCCTATTATCTGACTTGGCCAATGATAGCAATGCTAGTGTGTTAATTTTGTGCAGGCCGCTGAAGATAAGAAGACAAACTTTGAAAATAGCAAGGCAACCCCATTGTTTCTTTCCAGTAAATCTAGGCCAGGTAATATGGCAATAACTCATGATTAATCTGTTTGGTTCCCATCCTAATTTATGTTATGATGAAGTGGTCGAGACACTCTCCACTATCAATAATACAAGCCTGCCAAAATTGCCATCTGAATCTGTTCAGTATCCTCTGTCTCGAATGCAATGGAATAAATGTATGTTTGTGAACCAATTAATGGTTGAATCAATGATGGAAATGGTGGATGAATCAGAGGTGCAGAGTCGCGCGACACAACAACTGATCAATGTTTTCAGAGACAGTGTAGCAAAGCAGAAAGAACTTGCCCACATGCTTATGGGCGTCATCTGTGCTGAGGTTGCAGATTGTGACGTTGTAGATGGTTAGGTTCTGCTCATTTATTTGCACTGGCATCAATCTTTGATTGCCCAGTGGATGTAATTTCCTGTAATATATGCTGGATGTGCAACATTATTCCCTGTATGTCGTACCTTTGCATGATCGTTTTTGGTCCTGTGCATAATTGCTCGTCGTAATGGGCTCAAATTATCTAATTTGGCCTAAAAACATGTACGAACTTTAGTGGGCCCATTAAGTTAATGGGCCGTTACTAGGCCGAAAGTTAATGGTCGGCCCTCTTACCTCCCGGGTCGTTAATAGGCCGACATCGAAGCGGGCAACAGGTGGCCCCAGTTTATTTCACGGGCCGTCAACAGGCCGTTACTAAGTTTGGGCTATATATGGCCCAACTATACTCTAGGCCTTTAGCAGGCCGAAAGAGACAGCGGGCTTGTACTGGACCATGAAGACCATGGGCCTCTAAGAGGCCGAAAGTCAGGTCGTATTGTAAATGGCCCAACTGTGTTGTGGGCCTTTAGCAGGCCGAAAGAGAAACCGGGCTGGTATTGGACCATGAAGGGCATGGGCCTTTAAAGGGTCAAAACTAAGGTCCGACTACAAATGGCCCAACTCATTTATGGTCCATTAACAGGCCGAAAGTCACACAGGGCTGGGAATTGGCCCAACACTTAAATGGGTCGCTAAAAGGCAAATACTCAGTTCTGACTAAAAATGGCCCAACTGATTTATGGGCCGTCAACAAGCTGAAAGTGACACCGGGCCAGAAAATTGGCCCAACACTTAAATGGGCCGCTAAAAGGCCGAAACTCAGGTCCCACAACAAATGGCCCATCAGATTTATGGGCCGTCAACAGGCTGAAAGACACACCGGGCCGGAAACTAGCCCAACATTTAAATGGGTCGCTAAAAGGCCGAAAGAGGTACATCCTGAAAATTGGCACATCCATTAAACGGGCCGTTAACAGGACGAAATCTCATCAGGCCGATATTGAGCCCAGATATATAGCAGGCAGTTAACGGGGTCGGACTAACGATGGGCTGTAATGGTGTCAAATCTTTAACGGGCCGTTGACGGGCCGAATTGGCTCATCTCGTATGGGCCGTGGGCTTAAATGGACCTGACACAAGTAGGCCTTATATGGGCTGGCCTGCTAATTTTAACCGGGCCGGCCTTTTCACATGAATGGCCCTCTGTTGGGCCATGCCACGTGTCGACGTACCATAGGCGTCTTCCGTCCAATGAGTGGATGACATCTGTCCCAACGGTGAGCCGACACGTGTTTCCTCCAGCCAATGATGATTTTACACGTGGAAAATCCCCATTGGTCGGGGATGTTAACGGGTTATCGGATCCAAAACCCGACCCGATAGCTTAACGGCATTCCGTTACGGTGGATGCCACGTGTCGGTCACCCTTGACGAAAGCACTTCTGTGACGCGCGATTTATCGTCATGGAAGTGGACACTTCCGTGATGATAATTTTGGTAATGTCATGGAACACTTCTACGACAGCACAGGTATGACTATCTTGATTCTGTCATAAATTTTTCATGGATGTACATGCATGACAAAAAACGCGACCTACTGTGACAAACACGTATCATCACGGAAGTGTATTTTTTTGTAGTGCATCTCCTTAGTTGACACATCATATATGCGATTGCCCTCTGCTCACTTCCTTAGTATATAAATCATATATTTGAATTATGTCATGTCATGATGTTTACATAGACAGCATGTATCTGAATTATGGCATGCCAACCCATTTTCTAAAGACATAATATAGTTATATCATCTCATCCTCTTTACATAGACATCATATTTTAAATTATGTCATTCTATCCGTGAATTATATCATGCCATCATGTTTCCATCGACGGCATGTTTGTAATTTATGGCATGCCAACCACTTTAATAGACACATCGTATAGTTATATCATGTCATCCTGTTTACATAGTCATCATATTTTGAAGTATGTCATTCTATCCTGTTTATTTAGCCATCATACATGTGAAATTGTGTCATGCTATCCTGTTTAATTAGCCATCATATATGTGAAATTATGTCCTGCTATTCTGTTTGGTTCGACAACATAAATGTGAATTATTTCATGTCATGTTTTCTTCCCTGCTATCCATTGCACCTGTCTATCTTACAATGTCTGTACATTCAATTACTTTTCTTGTTTATCAGCCATTTCAATTGGAGGGAGTGATGGCAGTATCTGTGGGAGTAAAAACATGATCTTCAGAAAAGATCATGCTACCTGTCGATGCAGATAGAACCACGGTTGTACTTGCCCAAGAACCATCCCCACCACACATAACCCACACTCATGCAGATTGTGCCCCTACCCAGTTGGACAGAGAACCAGCTACACCCCTTCTAACCCCAACTCCAGCAGATAGACACCCAGTTCCCGTTGACACAACACCGTCTCCACCACAGACCACCCAAACACGAGCAGTTAGTAAGGCAACTTCAATGCCCAAAGCATGAGGACAACTGATATGTCCATTTTGCATCATGCTTTTATATTAGTATTTATTGCATTATGGGTTGTTATACACATTATATCTCAATACTTATGGCTATTCTCTCTTATTTTACAAGGTTTACCATGAAGAGGGGAAATGCCGGCAGCTGGAATTCTGGCTGGAAAAGGAGCAAATATTGGAACCTATTCTTCACAGCTCCAAAAATCCTGAAACTCCACGGAAGTTATTTTTTGGAATTAATAAGAATTATTGAGCAAAGAGACTACCAGAGGGGGCCCACACCCAGGCCAGGAGGGTGGGGGCGCGCCCCCTGTCTCCTGGGCCCCCTGGTTGCCCTCCGGTGCCCATATTCTGCTATATGAAGGCTTTTACCCTGGAAAAAATCAGAGGCAAGCTTACGGGATGAAAATCCGCCGCCACGAGGCGGAACCTTGGCGGGACCAATCTAGGGCTCCGACAGAGCTGTTTTGCCGGGGAAACTTCCCTCCGGGAGGGGGAAATCATCACCAACGATCCTCTCACCGGGAGGGGGTCAATCTCCATCAACATCTTCACCGGCACCATCTCCTCTCAAAACCCTAGTTCATCTCTTGTATCCAATCTTGTATCAAAACCACAAATTGGTACCTGTGGGTTGCTAGTAGTGTTGATTACTCCTTGTAGTTGATGCCCATTGGTTTACTTGGTGGAAGATCATATGTTCAGATCCTTAATGCATATTATTACTCCTCTGATTATGAACATGAATATGCTTTTTGGGTAGTTACGTTTGTTCCTGAGGACATGGGTGAAGTCTTGCTATTAGTAGTCATGTGAATTTGGTATTCGTTCGATACTTTGATGAGATGTATATTGCCTTTCCTCTAGTGGTGTCATGTGAACGTCGACTACATGACACTTCACCAGTATTTGGGCCTAGAGGAAGTGTAAGTGCATCTTGTGCCACCCCCTAGTTTGTTTTGGAGTATTGACGACAAAGTTGGTTGAGGGACTAATGCGTTTGTGAGAATTGCAGGATAACGCAGGTAGTGTCCCTCATTGTTTCAGTTTACCTACCGGAGATGACCCCTAAAAATGTATGAAGACATTAAAGACAATGGTGGTATGAGAAGATATTCATATTGAAGACAATGACGTAAGAAGACATTAAGTGAAGACTATGGTGTGCGAAGACTGTGTGGTTTCATTGTTTCTGTTTCTTCTTTGTTGAGTCATAGGAACCACCGTACTGTTAAGTGGGGTCCAAGTGAACGAAGTCAGAGTGACTGAAGTGATTCTCAACTCAAATCCTATGCCTTCGAGCGAAGACAATGAGAGCAAATCTTATCCAGACCTGGATGAGTCATCTTTGCTTGTAGCCCAAGTAAAGCTGCCGCATGTGTTTGAAATCTGACCGTTGGAACACGTGTCAGTTCCTTAGTGACCCAGGGTCATTTTGGACAAATCAGGTCGGGTTGCCTAGTGGCTATAAATAGCCCACCCCCTACACCATAAATTGGTGGCTGCTCAGAGTTTGTGCACGGCTTTTGTCATTTGAGAGCAACCCACCTCGAAGCATTTGAGAGAGAGAGAGAGAAATCCTTGCAAGGACAAAGCCCAAACACCCAGAGCCAAAGAGTGTTAGGCATCACTGAAGTCTTTCTATCTGTGTGACCTGAAGACTTATTACACTTGAGGACTGTGAATCCTCCAGCCGGTTAGGCGTCGCGTTCTGAGCATCCAAGAGTCATTGTGGATTGCCGGTGAACGAAGTCTGTGAAGGTTTGGAAGTCTCCCTTGAAGACTTACCAGAGTGATTGGGCGAGGACTGGGTGTCCTTAGCTCAAGGGGAATAAGGTGAAGACACGGTCTTCTGAGTTAAATCTCAGCCTCCCTAACCAGACGTACAGTTTTCATAGGAACGGGAACTGGTCTAACAAATCCTGTGTCTTCAACAAGCGACTGGTTCTATCCCTTCCCAACCTTACTTAAGTTTGTCTTCGTGAAGTCATTGCCTATCTGTGTATCTGTTTGACTTCATTGCTTGACTACTACTGTTGATTGGCTTCATACTATCTTTCATTCGGATCCTCACTACCTAGCTGCTATTAGTCCTGTACTTTCACATCATTGCATACTTGACTATGGGTTGCTTAGGGTAGTTTATCTTCCGCTGCATATTAATTAGGTCATTTCTGTTGTTTGTCTTTGAAACTTCTAAGTTTTGAAGACTTTCATAAAAATCGCCTATTCACCCCCCCTCTAGTCGATACTAGCACTTTCAATTGGTATCAGAGCAAGGTACTCCCTTGTTCTGTGTGATTCGGTTTAACCACCTGGAGTTTCAG
Source organism: Triticum aestivum (assembly GCF_018294505.1). Lineage (NCBI taxonomy): Eukaryota > Viridiplantae > Streptophyta > Magnoliopsida > Poales > Poaceae > Triticum > Triticum aestivum. The sequence continues at coordinate 436,231,581 of NC_057813.1, read as the reverse complement.
CTATGTCGACTGCAGGATTGAGGAACATATCTTCTCCCACCTTTGACGGTCATGAGTATCCCCGATGGAAGGCCATGATGAAGAAGCGACTCATGTCCATGGATAGCAAACTGTGGACCGTCACTGAGATTGGACTCACTGATCTATGCAAGATGGCAGAGGCTGATGACATTCGCAAGTACACTCTATTGAACCTTACAGCAAAGGATGTCATCTGCTCTCATTTGTCCCGAAATCAGTTCAGGAATGTTATGCACCTCAATCATGCGAAGCTAATCTAGGACCGGCTTTCTGAGGTATATGAAGGTCATCGCACTCGTCATGATCCATGGTTTGAGGACTACAAGGAGTCTCTTAAGGAGATGACCTTTCCACCTGAATCATCATCATCCTCATCGTGCCACATGGCGAGGGGTGATAAGGTAACTGAATGCTATCTCTCTGAATCTACCGATGATGAATCAGGTGATGAATTTGGCCCCAGTTATGACAAGCTTGCTTCCCTTGCCACTAAACAACAAAGAATCTTGGAAAAGGTTCAAGACATGCTTAGTAAGAGCGATGATATGTTGGGTGAAGAAATGGATCAGTCAAAAGCTTTGGCTGATAGTCTTCAGAGACTTCATGCTAAGTTTGACGCCCTTCAAGATCAACATAATGCTCTCTTGTCTGATCATGAGAAGCTTTCTTCTGAATGTCTTCAAAGAAAGCTAGACCTTGAAAAGATAAGAGTGGATTATGAAGATCTTCAGAAGGAGCGATATTCATTACTTGCTCAACAGATCAGTTCCGCTCAGGATGGATTTGAACCACCATGTCTAAAATGCATTGAGCGTGATAACGCTACATCTATTGCTGAATGTTCCACTGCTGCTACTGTTTCATTGTCTTCACCTACTAATATGGTTACTAACCCCTCTGCGGAGGATACCACCGCTATTGCTGATGAAAATGCTATGTTGAAGACATTGCTTGAAACAGGGATGCACAAAAGTTTGAAGGGACATCAGACTCTCTACGATGTCCTCAAAAAGCAGATTCTGAACCAAAACCCTAGGAAGGAGGGTGTTGGGTTCGAAAGGAAAATGAATGTTGATGGCTCGTACCGGAAGCCTGAGCAGTACCCCAAAACCACATGGGTTGCTGCAAAGGAACCTTCAGTAGATCCATCCACTTTATCTGGCTTTACCTATGCTAATCCTATTATCATTGATGAATACTTTGATGCAAACTATAAGCTGTTCAAAAATCAGAATGGTGAAGTGTTTGCCAGGTACATCGGTACTAACTGCAGGAATGGACCACCTATGAAGAAGATCTGGGTACCTAAGCAGTACATTGAGAATCTTCCTGTGAATGTCGTAATGACACCACCAAGGAAGAAGACAAACCCCAGACCTATAGCTTCATGTGGCCCAAAGGCTTCATACAGATACAGGACTCACATGAGTCACCCTTACGCCAATGTTTTGCAGGGAAATCATGCTCAGACTTATGAATATGAGCGTGTATCTTTGAACCGCTATGTTCATAGGACTAAGAACTTTTCTACTTATTCATATGAGTATCATTCATCTCCTGCAAGGCTATTTGCTAGGGCTTCAAAGCCAAAATTCTCAGATGTTGCACTAAGACTCATTGCTTCTAAGCCACCACTGAAGATGTGGGTGGCAAAGAAGAACTAACTCTCTTTTGCAGAATATGGTCTCCAGCCAGCAATCAACGGCGTCCGATACTATTGCTGGGGACCTAAAACCAATTTAGGACGCACGATAAAATGCTTATACTTCACATCTGAATCTCTTATCAGTCATACTATGTCCTAACTTTGATATAAGCTGTGACTGTCCCTGTATGTGTCAAATGCTTATGCTTCACAACACTCTTGTGAAGCCTATCCTCCTAACTGCACTGTAGGGTACATCACCAAAAGCTTCAGAATGGATTATGGACAGTGGATGCACAAATCATATGACTGGTGATCGAAGTCTTCTCATGGACTCAACCTTACGTCCATCCGACAAGAGTCACATTACATTTGCTGACACTGGTAAAAGCAAGGTATTGGGTCTAGGTAGAGTTGGAATCTCAAAGGATCAACACATGGATAAAGTGATGCTTGTTGAATCCCTTGGTTTCAACTTAATGTCTGTCTCAATGCTTTGTGACTTGAACATGATTGTGATATTTGGAAAATATGGTTGCCTTGTAATAATGGAATCTGACAAATCTCTAGTCTTTGAAGGGTATCGAAAAGATGATCTATACATGGTAGATTTCTCAGTAGGTCCACAGCTTGCAGTATGTCTTCTCACAAAAGCTTCAGAATGCTGGCTCTGGCATCGAAGGTTAGGACATGCTGGCATGAGGAACTTACACTCACTCATCAAGAAGAAGCATGTCATTGGCATCGAGGATGTCAAGTTCAAGAAGGATCATCTGTGTGGTGCCTGTGAAGATGGAAAGATGACAAGGGCAAAGCACCCCTCGAAGACAATCATGACAACATCTCAACCCTTCGAGCTGTTACACATGGACTTATTTTGACCTACTCACTACTCCACCCTCACAACAACTGCCTGTCTCTATGGCTTCATCATTGTTGATGACTACTCAAGATACACATTGGTTCATATAATTCTTTACAAGACTGAAGTGCAAGATGTCTTCAGGCGCTTCACAAATCGAGCAATGAACAATTATGGCGTGAAGATCAAGCACATCAGAAGTGACAATGGCACTGAATTCAAGAACACTGGACTTGATCTGTATCTAGATACAATGGGAATCACTCATGAGTTCTCTGCTCCATACACACCTCAGCAAAATGGCATCGTTGAGCGCAAAAACAGAACCCTCATTGAGATGGCTCGAACAATGCTAGATGAGTACAAGACACCAAAAAAGTTTTGGCCTGAAGCTATTGATACAGCATGTCACATCATCAACCGTGTGTACATCCATAAGCTTCTGAACAAAACATCATATGAGCTCCTTGCTGGCAAGAAGCCAAAGTTAGTTACTTCAGAGTATTTGGAGCTAGATGCTGGATCAAGGATCCCCATCACAAGTCAAAATTTGAACCTAAGGCTCACGAAGGCTTCATGCTTGGCTATGGAAAGGATTCACACTCCTACAGAGTCTTCAACCTTTATCTCTACAAAATCGTTGAAACTGTGGATGTGAAATTTGATGAAACCAATGGTTCACAGAGAGAGATTCTGCCAAGTACACTAGATGAAGCTCCTCCAGGCGAGTCTATCAAGCTGATGGGAACTGGTGAAATCATGCCCTCTGAAGCACAGCCTGAAGAGGAACTTATCATCTCTGCACCAAATCAACCTGAAGATATTGCTCAGACCGAAGACAATCCTTCCAATGATGACAATGATCAGCGAGAGCAAAATCTTCGTCATGTTCATCCTCGTGTTGCAAATGAAGTTCAAATAGAGAAGATAATTGACAGCATCAATGCGCCTGGTCCACTCACTCGATCAAGAGCAACACAGCTAGCAAACTTTTGTGGGCACTTTTCATTTGTGTCAATATCAGAACCCAAGAAAGTTGCTGAAGCTTTTATGGAACCTGAATGGATTCAAGCCATGCAAGAAGAACTTCAACAGTTCAAGCTGAATAATGTTTGGGAACTCGTCAAGCGACCTGACCCTCGCAAGCATAACATTATTGGAACAAAGTGGATATATCGAAACAAGCAAGATGAGCATGGTCAAGTCGTCAGAAACAAAGCACGTCTTGTGGCTCAAGTATATACTCAAGTTGAAGGAATTGACTTCGATGAAACATTTGCTCCTGTTGCTAGGCTTGAAGCTATTCGCATACTGCTAGCCTACACTAATCATTGCAACATCTTGCTATATCAAATGGATGTAAAGAGTGCATTTCTCAATGGCAAGATTGAAGAAGAAGTATATGTCGCACAACCACCTGGCTTTGAATATCCAAAACATCCTGATATGGTGTACAAGCTAAACAAAGCACTGTATGGCCTCAAACAAGCTCCTCGTGCATGGTATGATACAATCAAAGACTTCCTGAAGAGCAAAGGCTTCAAACCTGGATCCCTTGATCCCACACTCTTCACAAAGTCATATGATGGCGAACTATTTGTGTGCCAAATATATGTGGATGACATAATCTTCGGCTACACCAACCAGAAGTATAGTGATGAGTTTGGGTACATGATGCAAGAGCAATATCAAATGTCCATGATGGGTGAGCTGAAGTTCTTCCTTGGTCTTCAAATTCGTCAGCAAAGAAATGGCATCTTCATATCTCAAGAAAAATACCTCAAAGATTGTCTGAAGAAGTTTGGAATGGAAGACTGCAAAGGCTACACGACGCCAATGCCAGCCAAACACCATCTTGGTCCCGACGATAATGGTAAAGAGTTCGATCAAAAGGTATACCGCTCCATGATTGGTTCCTTGCTTTATCTATGTGCATCTAGGCCAGATATTATGCTTAGTGTTTGCATGTGTGCTCGATTCCAAGCGGCACCAAAGGAATCGCATCACTTAGCTGTGAAGCGAATTCTTCGATATTTGGCTTACACCCCAACACTCGGATTATGGTATCCCAAGGGCTCAAAAATTGATTTGGTTGGATTCTCGGATGCTGATTATGCTGGTGACAAGGTGGATCGCAAGTCTACATCAGGCACATGTCATTTTCTTGGACGATCACTTGTCTGTTGGTCTTCAAAGAAGCAGAACTGTGTATCACTCTCAACTGCTGAATCTGAATACATTGCTGCTGGATCCTGTTGTGCTCAGCTTCTATGGATGAAGCAAACTCTCAAGGATTATGGCATCAACCTGAAACAAGTACCTCTCTTCTGCGACAATGAAAGTGCCATCAAGATAGCCAACAATCCAGTCCAGCACTCGAAGACAAAGCACATTGAAATTCGTCATCACTTTCTCAGAGATCATGTTATGAAGAAAGATATTGATATCATTCACGTCAACACTGAAGAGCAACTGGCAGATATCTTCACAAAGCCTTTGGATGAGAAAAGGTTTTGCAAGTTATGGTGTGAGCTAAATATCTTGGAATCCTCTAATGTCCTGTGATCAGGCACACATCCTAACACTTATGCATGTTGATGACTTAGATGTGCAACACACAAAGTAATGTATATCTTCAATCAATGAAGATTTACACTCTGAGTGTGAATACATTAACATGGAATTTGACTTCGGAGCGCCACAATAATTGTGTGCCGTGTCTGGGTCTAATACTTCCTATACGGTGGGTAACGCCACCACCAAATTTCTCTGTTTGAAGTGTTTCACTCATGGCGTTATATTGCAATGACTTCGCATTTGGTTTGTCTTCAGTTTCAATTTATCTTCATGATTTTCTACACTATGATGATTTGATTGCTTTCTGATATATATATATATATATATATATATATATATATATATATATATATATACTAGTGTTCTGTCCTCTATAGCATTCACTTATAGCTATGTCTTCAAGATTGAATCTTTTGAACTAAGTGAATGTGATCGAACCCTAGCCTCTCTATGCTTCCTATCTCAAACTCTACCTGTTCAAATCATATGCATTCTATTGAAACTGTCGAATGTCTTCTCTGCGTCCTAGTCAGCAGAAGGCAAAGAGACAAACATTAAATCTGTTTTAAATGACTTATCTTTATTGTTGAAATCCGGAGAAGCCGAAACAACTCTCCGACATGCCTGGCGGGCGTGGGAACGTGGGACAACTCTGAGTATGTTGCATGCTTGCCACGTGCCCCTCAGATGTGAACCGCCAGGGGCACCAGCGTAATTGCGCTGTGTCACTCACCTACTTATAAATACTTGTCCCCTGCGGTAAAGAAATTCTTCTTCCACCTCTCCACCTCCGTCAAAACCCTAGCGCCACCGCTAGCTCTCGACGACGCCGGCGACGAAGCGCTTAGCTGCCGTGACTTCTCCGACGCCGTCCTCATGCCGGCCGCGGACATCGTCCTCTCCACTGTCGCCGTAGGTGTCCTCCGTCGCCAAGTTAGGGCACGGTGGGCTAAACTGCTCGGTCTCCTATTCATCCCATCTAGCAGTTCTTCGTGCGGTAATTATAACTCTATTTTTACCACCTTTTTGATCTTCAAGATTCATCCTATTTACCGAAAGTGGTTTCTGCCTATTCAATGTTAGATCTATTCTGTCTGCATCTCATACTGCCTAGTCTATTCACTTAGATTTCCTGTCTAGTTTGATTCCTCACTTGTACTTATTCACGGATTAGTACAAATCTGGAACCAACTCACCTATATAAGTGAATGTCTTCGCATCATGAGGTCAATGTCTTCAAACTGAATTATCTTCAAAATCTTCTGAGAATGCATATGACCTCTTCCCCTTCCCTCACATCTCTAATGCTGTCACATGTACATGTCCATGGGAGAATCCCTTGGTTCTCATAGTCTGCATTCGTTTGCAGAATACTTACAGCATCATATCAATTCTCCCGAAGCTAGTTCCTGCTTGACCAGCAAGCGTAAGTCTCTGAAGCCTTTGAACGTATTGAAGCCATTCAGTTTGAAGTTCATGGCTGCGGAAAAATCAGCAAGGAAGGGTGGCAGACAGCGCAGAGAAGAACATCTAAAGATCTGCCTGATGACCTAGCAGAACTCTACAAGACAGATCCCGAAGAGAATTATCATCAGAGAAAGACACGAATCCAATGGATTTGACGCTATTGGGCTGAGGAATGGTTCAAGTACAAGTTTGTGATGAAGGAATATGCAGAGAAGAATGCCATAAAGAGACCTTGGGGTGATATCCTCTATCGAGGCCTTCAACCCAAGAACAGAGCTGAAGCCATTTCTCAAGGCTTCTATCCTTGCATGGTCCGTGGACCACAGCCTGAGAACGCCGATCCCACTTCACTACTCTGGTGTCGTGAAGACTCTCTCTTCAAGCGGAACTTCCAGTTTGATGTGGCTTCAGCCAAGAAGAACAAGAAGTCATTGCGATTGGACTTCAACCCAGGTCCCTCTGCTCCCCGTGCTGACGGCTCCCGTGATGCTGATCCCAATGTTATCGGCCCCTTCTCCAACCTTGACGGCCTCATCACCTACATCGTGGTCCAAGGTGCCAGAGTAGATCATTTTGAAAATGATGCTGACTCTGATGAAGCCCCAGCTCCTCCTCCAAAGTCACAGAAGCAAAAGAAGCCAAAGGCTTCAAGATCAGCTGCACCTCCAAAGACTTCTCGTGCGAAGCCACTGGCCACTGCACCTCCTGAAGCCAGTGTGCAGTCTGAAGATCAATCCCGTGTCTCCAAGAGAACGGAGAAGAAAAAGAAACTTGTCAGACTAACTGATCAAGCCTTGACTCCTGCCGCCATTCTGCGCGAAGAACCCATTGATCTGTCAAGTGATGAAGAACTTGCTGATGATGCCCTTGAGCAGCTGATAAAGAGCAAGGAAGAAGCAAAAAACTTCAACAACTTGCCTCTCTTTGATGTGGCAATCATCCACAACTTCATTGATGAGTGGTTTGACACCCCCAATCTCAGCTTTGAAGATTTGCAGCTTCCCATTGGCCTCAGTGTCGCCTTCAATGGCGCCATTGCTTCTGAGCTAGCTCTCGCTCAGCGCATCGTTGAGCTCAAGAACAAGATTGATTATGAGAAGGCTCAATTCAAGAAGCATGTGGCCAAGCTAAGTGTTCAAGATGTCAAAAACTTCAAAGTCATGCTACATGAGCTTAAAGAAGCTTTTCTGAAGAAGCGTGAAGAAGCTCAGGGCTCTCGAGAGTGCATGAAGAGTTTGGCTGATAAGTGTGTGCTCGCCTACAATGAGGCTGAGAAGCGCAAGTCACTTGGCCGTCCTGGCATTGACCCCAGGATGGCTGCAAAGAAAAAGAAGAAGCTTTCTGCTGACCTGCCTGAATCTTCAAGCCAAGAAGCCCCTCGCATTATCTTCCCAAGCAGCATGACTGGCTCGAAGCCAAAGGTCACCACAACCGCTTCCGAACAGAAGAAGATGAGGGCTGCCGAGGCTGAAGCCAGAAAGATAAAGAATACTGAAGCCTCTGATGCCGCTCCCTCCAAGAAGAAGCGCAAGACCAAGAAGACTAGGGCTGCTTCCACAGAGCCCTTAGTTGTTGAACCCATTTCAGTGGTTCGCCCAGCGTCAGAACATCAAGAACGAAGGATGATAGTCCATGAGCCTGCTCCCACAGAGGCTCATAAAGCTGAAGATATTCCAGCAGCTGAACCCACCACTGCTGAAGACATTGGTCATGATGACAATGTAGCTGATGGTGAAGTTCTTCCTCAGATCGAACATGACGTGGTATCATCCCCTCTTCATCTGAACAGCAAACTCATCAGCATTGGTCGTCCTCTGACGCCAATTGCTCAGGATGCATCATTGGCTGATCACCCACAGCTACAAGACTCCCCTAGTACTCCCCAACAACAACAACAAGCTACACCCCACGTGCAAGAAGAGGATGAAGACTTTGAGGCCCATCCATCTCCATCTCCTAAGGCATTGCCAGCATTTCGCAGGCTTTGCAAAGCACAAAGGCCTCAAGTCCCTCTGTCGAGCGTTCCAGAAGGAGAAGTGCAATGTTCACCTGTTGCTCGTCAAGTCTTTTTTGAACCTACTCCAACTGTGAATGTCTCCGAGTCTGAACCACAAGCTGCTGAAGACATTCCAGCTGCATCAGCCGAAGAAAATCAAGAAGAAGTACGTGTCCCTACTCCCCCAGTAATTGAAGAAGCAGTTCCTGATGTGTACGTGCCTGTGCCCGACCCTCCTGTTCGTCAAGAGGAGGTTGAAAATGTTGATGCTACCACTGCCAACGCCAATGAAGCCAATGACGTAGTCATGGCTGACGCTAATGTGGAGCCTGCACCAACCAGTGTGCCTGAAGCAAATGTGTCCACTGAACCTGAGACCAATGAGGCTGCTGCACCTGAAGCCAATGAGACAACTGCTCCCGAAGCACCTGTTGTGCAGCCTGACGCCTCAGCTGTTGCCCCTGCTCCAGTTCCGCCACCAAGGCCCCATACATTTGAGCAAGCATACAGTCATGGTCAGCTAACCATTGTCCGATGGCCCATTCTGGTACCTCCGCCTACTGCCTCTGGACCTCAATTTGACTATCATGTTGAGCATAGGCCTCAGGTCCAGAAGCCAAAGCCTAGGCTGCCAAGGTTTCCGGGTACTGCAAACTCACCAGGGTCCTTCAATGCAAATGGCTTCAAAATCCACAATACCTTCTTTGACAGCGCCAAGAACCCCTACTCCAAGCCAAGGATATCATCAGATTGGTTCTGGAGCTATCAGCAGAGAAGCTATTACTCCTGCGTTCTATATGATCAAGGGCGCATTTTCCCTCATATGCGCCTTGACACTGAAGCCATTGCTGGACTGCCGTGCTTAGAAGAAGCGCTTGATTCACTACTAGAAAAACCCCTACTAATGGCGCACCTAATATGGCCATTAATGGCGCATCTGTGGTGCGCCATTAATAGCACGCCATTAGTAATTTTTACTAATGGCACACCACCTGGTGCGCCATTAGTATCTGGTATACTAATGGCACACCGCAGGTGCGCCATTAGTATAGGCCAGGGTGCGCCATTAGTATGCCTCCCAGGGGCCATGTATACCCAGGTGCTTTGGCATACTAATGGCGCACCACCACTTGATGCGCCATTAGTAACCGCGGCATACTAATGGCGCACTGCCTAGTGATGCGCCATTAGTATGCACTGTCATACTAATGGCGCACTGTCATGTGATGCGCCATTAGTATGAATATTAGGTTTTTTTTATTTTTTATTTTCTGTTTTTTTCACAGGTTACAAAATGTATAATTTGACAAAATATAGACAGCACACATCAACAACAGATTCATCGAATACAATAGAAGATTAGTCTTTGAATACAATTCATCATATTAGTCTCCGAATACAATTCATCATATTAGTCTCCGAATTGAGAAGACCGAACAAAGATAGAACATTATATTACAAGTCTCGAGACCGCGAGTAGCGAGTTTGTCTTCACATTACAAGTCGATATCGATCATCTAAACTACCATCACATAGAAGAGAGCTGCGGTCATCACGATGAGCATCATCACGATGAAACTCGTCTTAATCCGGTTCCTCCAACGCTCCCTCCCCTCTCCCGCTAGATAGCGGGCGTATCTAGATTCGGCCTCGGCCCTAGTGGTGTACCCTTTGTAACTGTTACCGCTGAATCGGTGAACCTGTCTCTGACACTCCTCCCAGTCATCGTAGACTCCGGGAACCTTACCCTTGTACACTACATACGTCGGCATCACTATGCACTAGCCAAACGAAACATTAGTACCAATTCACAGACAATACATAAGCAATATATAGGTATGCAATAGAACGATCGGAAGAGAAAAGCAAGACATTAATAGCATCGATTACATCTAAGTTGAACAACTCCCGAAACCAAAGAGACATACTACAAGTTCATTAAAGTTTAATTACAACATGAGCCAATCGATGTTTCAGAACTAGACACAGCATCACTGCTTTCGACTCGACTCAAGGGACCGGAGCGTGGATGAAGCCGCCGTCTACCGTGGGAGTCATGAAATAACGGTCGTTGTCAGCCTGCATTTGTAGCATTGTGTCGATGTCACTGTTGGACGGTTGATTGTTGAGGTAGAACTGCCCCGAGGTACGAAGGACATCTTGATGGATGATTTCTGCAAACTCTGACTGGATGCGAAAGAATTCTTGTCGGAGGTCCACTCCTGGATTGCCGACACGCTCTTTGCCCAATCTTTGAGTTTACTCGGTAGCAGAAGTTGATGATGGTCCCGTACGATCGCCCGCATGTGATGGATGGCATAGTAGGCACCCTTCTGACCGCCAGGCGGCTGCTTGACGCAGCAGAACGTCGTATTGTGGGAGAACACGTGCTTGCCGTACTTACGAATAGGCCTGGTGAAGGTGCCTCCAGATTTGGCGTAGCCGGGGAGAACATCATCAAGAACCTTCTTGACATTTGTGTAGTCTACATTCGACTGACGGTCCGGGTCGAAATACGTGGCCATGGAATATTTGGGGCTTAGGAGGATGAGCGTGCATTGTGTGTCATTGCAGAAAACACGAAATGTTAAAAGAAAAACGATCGAAATGTAAGAATTCATATGTTACGGGCCGGTTGAGGGGAGGACTTACTCGGGAAAGTAAGGCACGAGGAAGTTATCCTTATCTTGGTTTGCCAGAATGACGCCTTCGAGGTAAGAACTCGCGACTTGCCGGTCCCCAGCGCTGCCCAAGATCTTGGCACGCATGTAGAACGGGTCGACTATCACGATGTCTGGGGTCTTGTCGCGAATGATCCGCATCTCCATACTCAGCGAAAATAGCCGAACGAAGGTGTAGTGCAGCAGATGAAGGTTCAACATAGCGTGGATGTCATCAAAACACAGGACGATCGTACGCCCGATGGAGTTATCCACAAAGCCCTTGCCCTCTGGCACCTTGGCCGCGAAAACCGGGTATGCCACATCCTTCTCTCTGAGACGCCGCTTCTCCAAAGCAAGAACACTGTCATGCAGACTCCGCATAGCACCGGTTGCAGCATTGAGCATATTTGTCGGTAGCATCGCCCTACCCGCCACATGCACCCTCCTCGAGATATCCTGCGGTGAAGGTGGCCCGTCCTGAGCACGGATCGTACTCGGTGCCGGCTGGCTCGCACCCTTCTTAGTCTTCCTTTTGCGTGCCTTCTTCTTCTCCTGTAATGGGACCGAGTTCTGCTCACAGACCGCCTTCTGAGTGTGTTGGGGCTGATAATATTTCGCACCTCGCCTATCTGAGGCTCGGTGAAGTCGGCAGCTAGAGGTCTCCTGAGAGCTGAATGCCAGACGGCGCCTGTTGCAACTTGGCTTCTCCGCGGTACCAGCTAGATCGCACACGTCTTTTGTTGGGTTTGGTTCTTGAGAAGGAGGCCCCATGAAGTCGCCATTGTACCCATGATTGGCAAAGTACTGATCGACGTTGGCAAATGTATCGTCGTCGTCGTCGTCGTTCTGATCCTGTGCCATATGCATGTTTGGATCCAGTGGCATAGGGATGTCCGGCACCGTTACGGCGGTCTTGCCATGGGGCCGACTTGGCGCCGACATGACTGGCGGTGTTGTCTTTGGGGTGGTGTCCCCCGTCCCCAAACGAATCTGGCTCTTCGGCCAAACCAGGGGCCAGCTCAGGCAGGAGCTGAGGGTCATCACATCATCATCGTCGGCCCCGACGGGTCGAATCGGAGGTAACAAGTCGTCGCAGCCTGGCAGCACCCGAACCAGTTGAACCCTAAACAAGTTGGGTGGCATCTGGGTACCGTGGAACAAGGGGTTGCCCGGTTGAACAATTTTGCCCTTGGAGACATCGACCAACTCGTTGTTCACGAAGTGGAGGAGAGTGCACGGAACGTCGGCGGCGCCCTGCGAAAACATGTAGGGCGTCAGGGATGCCCAGTCAAAGGCAAGGAGATGAAGTCCTCGGCTGAGAGAGGCTTAATTAGTTACCGTGATGACGGCGTCGAGCTCGGCTAATGTCGACGCACCGCCAACGGCGGGCGTGCAGTTGACGGAGGGGCCGCTTGCTGAAGAGGTGCCAGCCGGCGTACACCCGGGTGCATTAAGCTCCCGTGCCGGCGTCGGAGACACCAATGCCGCCTCCGCCGGAGGCACCAATGGCCCCGCCATCGCATTATGCGAGTTGCTGGCCGTGAAGCTAGGAATCGGGGGCGGCCCCTGTTGGCCGCCCGCAATCCACGCACTCAACCCCGATATCAAGGTAGGCACAAGGGCGGTGATCGTCGCTCTGAGTCGTTGTTCCACTTGCTCTTGGACAATCTCCCGAATCCGCGCCACCTGTGCCTTGAGTTCTTGAACCTCTCACGCCTGGCTTTCCGAGCTGGTCTTTTTCTCCTTCCGCACACCAGCGGTATAGTATGACCCCCATTTTGTCGACAAGCCTTTGCCGGCCACACGACCAGCTGACGTCGGCTTACTGAGCTTATCCTTGTTCTTCATTACATTCAACCCCCGATTTAGAGTGGTGTCCCAAGGGTTGCTCTTAGTCGACCCCGCGCTACTGCTTTCAGTCGCCTGTGGAAGGAATGTGAACCATTTAGAAATTTGGCTTCATTAATTAGAATGCAACCATATGGAGCTAATTACGCGGGGGTGTATTCCTTACCAGAACAAGCTCAAGCTGCCTGGTCTTCGGATCCGTGGTAAGCTCCTTCGTTTTCGGGTCCTTCTTGTACCGGGCCCTGACAAAGTTCCTGGTCTGCTTGTTACCGCTGTATTTCTCGAAGAGGGGCGGTAGGCCTTGCTCGGCACGGTCCGCCTCCTCCTTGTCCCATATAGGCTCCGCCACTCTGTAACCGCCGGGACCGAGTGTGTGTTCCCCTATGTTCAGCTCCCACATTTGTTTCCCCCACTCACTTGATTGGGAGCTTGCGGTGCTCGAGCAATTGATCTTGAAGTCGTTGTAGTCATCTTCGGTGATCGAAGGATTTTTCTCCTTGATCTTCTGATAACTCTCACCTTTCTCGATCATTCTCTTCACATTGCTTTTCCAAGTAGACAGGGCCTTGCTCATCTTCGTGAGGGCAGCATTGTTCACTTTATTCCCTTTGAGGCTTGTGTTTGCAAATTCAGCGGGGAACTTGTATTGTTCATGCAGCTTCGTGAAGAGGAGGTGGCGCAAATTCCCTCGGTCAGGATGCCTCAGGTTCTCGGTGTTGATCGAGACGGTGCTCCGGACAATGCACCCGAGCTGAAGCGAGTACCCCTTGACTATTCGTTCGGGCGCCGTTGGATACCCGTTGGAGTCCACTTCAGTAACTTCCTCCTTGAGGGTGAGGAGCACAATCGGGCGCCGGTCCTTCCGTTGCCTCTTCGGTTGGCTGCCATCTGTGAGGGCGCCGCCATCATCAGTGGTGGCATCCTCGGCGGCACCATCAATGGTGGCATCAGTGTGGTCATCCTCGGCGGCACCATCAGTGGTCTCAGGATCGGTGGGGAAGGCGGCGGCCTCATACAAGTGAGGTTGTTCCTCCATCTCCTGGGACAGCTCCCAGAATGCCTTGCCGCCCGAACCCCCGGCCTCATCGTTGTGGGCCATGTTTCTCTCTAAATAGAAACAAAGTTTGTTAAAAAGTTGGTTATTGTCAAGGAACAAGATCTCTAAGTTGACCAAATAACCTAATTCTCGAGGAATGTCACCAAAAAGTTGGTTATTGTCAAGGAACAATTAGTGTGTTGTTGCTAAGGTCCAAGTCCACGTTTGTGATATTGCCTAGGTGTTTTGGGATAGAACCTATTAGTGTGTTCTTGCTAAGGTCCAAGTCCACGTTCTCAGGGTAACCTAGTTCTTGAGGGGTGTGTCTAGAAAGTTCACTCTTCTTTTTAGAAGACAAGCGTCTGAAATGGTATTGCCTTTCCTTAATTTGTACTATTTTTTCATTGTGTTGAATACTTATGTGGGTGAGTGTATCTGTAATTACTTTTTACTACACCGCAGGGTGTTCAAACACGCGGAGAGGATAAACGCTAGCAGGCTGATCATTGCATATCATTCATAACCATGAATGAAGGCTCAATGGACCAAGGAAAGAAAACCTACACAAACACAAGGATGACTATTGGAGACACTCAGGCCTGCTGCTTTGTGTTGATTGTTCAGAAGCTAGGGAATGTCCATTATATATAGATGCAGAGAAGCTTCGGCCGTGGTGAAGGTCAACCCCTATATTTTAATTGGAGGGCCAAGAGATAAGCTAAGCTGCAAATTATGAATCTGCGTCAAAAATTGCACCACATTCAGCATAGGGCAGGAGACGCCTACCCTAATGAATATGTTATTCTCATAGCTCATCACTTGCTGAACTTGTAAATCATTTCCGTGAAAACAATCAAACGGTTTTCAGCGACAAGTGATACAAGGAACTAAACTGGGTTTCAGCTCTACATGGGCCAGAGTGGACTTGAGCAAATGTGTGTATGTGATGTGCCCCAACAGGGTAAACTTATTAAGATATACTCCAATCTTCATCAAGTTGCAGTTTTGAAACGTTGGCAGTTTTTCTAGCTGATGAAAGGAAACGATTTCCTTCCTGGACCATCGAGTCATGCACACGTTGGGTTAATGCGCAGTCGAACTCCGATGAAGAAAAATAGAAAGTATATGGCATAAAGCGGTCTAGACTTGTGCAATTTTGACATTTAGGGTTACCCAAATGCATGTGTTATGACTTCTGAAGCCAGACAGAAACTCCGATTATTTTTGGTTCTGTACATGATGCAAAATGGATGGATGGATGAATATAATGAAGCAAGTAATTGTCCTGCCTTGGAAATTAAGCTGGTGCCTACAGGTATATGTATGTATTGTTCGGTTGGTCCTGAAAAACAAAAGCTATCTAGCTAGTATGCAATGCAAATTAAGCTACAGATAGCTTATTGTCTCCTCTCACTATCTCTCTATCACACATGGCAAGCAAGGGTGTCTGAGTGTGTGAATAAAATACTAAACTAATCCAACCACTAAAGCAAATTAATTTTTATTTTGGTTGAGAATCGGGCACCTTCTAGGTCAAGAAAATTGGGCATGACCTTTGCTAATTTTCTTGACCTAGGAGTGCCCCATTTCTCAACCGAAACGGAAATTAATCAACGTTTCAGGAGAAAGGGGTTATTTTAGAAGATCACAAGTAGCAGCAGCATCACTTGACAAATCACAACGAGAAGCAGGAGGACAGTAACATGAGCCTTACATCTCTGACATACTGCTGCAGTTGCAATGCTACTCCAAAACTGAGGCCTTCTTTGGACAAAATGCAGTGGAACTGCACTACTACTAAAATGCATACAGCAGCACTATAACCAAAAAGCTGAAGACCTTATGTAGATAGGATCAGGATGCAGTGAAGAATTCAACCAACACCCCAGCTGGGAAATAGCTAATGCCTGCTACAGCATTCTCCCGCACTAGGGTTAAGTTAAGTATAAGGCACTGTGTAGTTCATTAGCACACTACCCTGTGAAAAACTTAGTAGTAGTTCACTATGACACTACAAGCAGAGGACAGAAACATGAGCTTTTTATCTGTTACATACTAGTACTCCAGTTGCAATGACTCCAGAACTGATACCTTGCTTATAGATATAAAATGCAGTGATTGAAGATAAGCGACAATAGCTAAGGCCTGCCTGTCGCAGGTTTATGTTGCACTAGGATTAGTATGTGACACTAGAAGCAGAAGTTACTACTTAATTATTCTGTGAAAAAACTTACTAGTTCACTGTGACACTACAAGCGGAGGACGGAAACATGAGCTTTATATCTGTTACTACTTCCCAAGTTGGAATACAACTCCAAATCTGAGGCCTTGTTTACAGAAAATGCAGTGAACTGCACTGCCACTAAAATGCATCAGCGCAACAATGTGACCCGAAAGCTGAGACCTTGTGTAGATGGGATCAACATGCAGTGAAGAATTCAACCAACACCAGCTGGGCAATAGCTAATGATTTCTACAGGCTTCTGTTGCACTAGGAGTAGATTAAGTAAGCATGCCGCACTGCATAGTTCACCAGCACACTACCTTGTGAAAAACATACTGCCAGTTCACTGTGACACTACAAGCAGAGGATAGAAACGTGAGCTTCTTATCTGCTAGTATTACATAGTAGTAGTCCAGTTACAATGTAACTCCAGAACTGAGACCTTGTTCTGATACAAAATGCAGTGAAATGAACTACCAATAAAATGTACTAGAGCAGCAGTGTATTAACCCAAAAGCCAAGACCTTGTGCAGAGGGAGAGGGGGAGAGGG
>NC_057813.1:436213514-436214112 GCF_018294505.1 Triticum aestivum | reverse complement strand
GGTCGCGTCGAGGCGGCGGGGCAGCGTCGAGGTGGCGGGGCAGCGGCGTCGGGTTAGGTTTGGGCGGACGGCGCGGGCTCGAGGGGGAGGAAGGGGAGAGGGAGGAGGCGGGGGCGCGTGGGCGGCTGCGGCGCAGTGGGTCAGGGCAGCGGCGTCAGCGGCGGTGGATCGAGCTAGGGAGAGGGAACTGGCGAGGGGGAGAGGGAAGGGGGGATCGGGCACAATACTAATGGCGCACCACCCCTCGGTGCGCCATAAGTACATCCATACTAATGGCGCACCTCACCGTGGTGTGCCATTAGTATTTTTTTTTATTTCAACTCGAGCCAACAGGTTATGTACCACCAGAACTGATCCACATCAGGTCCCCTCTATTAGTTCGACTGGTCAGCAGCCAGTTCTCACACTAGGAGGTCCTGGGTTCGACTCCCAGGCTCCACAATTTCTTTTTTAGCATTTAAAAAGTTGTTTGATACTTATTTGTGTTTAAATATGTTCAAACTTGTTTAAATCATAACAGTAATATTTTTTTTATAAGACAGTAATAATTTTTTTAAAAATATCATCAAACAGTAATGCCGGTGGAGCGGGGGAGGGT